>NW_027254602.1:188620-226120 GCF_044704955.1 Pristiophorus japonicus
ACTTCAGCCTGTTTGTGTCTCTCTCACACAGCTTCTGTTCAAAGCGGAGTGTGGAATCATCAAATCCGACAACTGAGGAGGAGGCCCATTTGCCTCATCGGGCCTGCGGCAGAACTGCGACAGAGCGACCCCAGTCAGTCCCACACTGCCCCCTGCTCTCTCCCCACAGCACCGGCACGTTTCTCCCCCTTCGAGCATTTACCCAATTCTCCCGTTTGAAAGTCCCGATTCAATCTGCTCCCACCGCTCTTAGTAAAGAATGAAATAGCAGCGCATTTGGAAAACAGTGACGGGATCGGTCCAAGTCAGCGTGGATTTATGAAAGGGGAAATCATGCTCGAGAAATCTAGAGCTTTTTTTTGAGGATGTAACTGGTAGAGTGGACAAGGGAGAACCAGTGGATGTGGTGTATTTGGACTTTCAAAAGGCTTTTGACAAGGTCCCACATGAGAGATTGGTGTGCAAAATTAAAGCACATGGTATTGGGGGTAATGTACTGACGGGGATAGAGAACTGGTTGGCAGACAGGAAGCAGAGAGTCGGGATAAACGGGTCCTTTTCAGAACGGCAGGCAGTGACTAGTGGGGTGCCGCAGGGCTCAGTGCTGGGACCCCAGCTATTTACAATATCCATTAATGATTTAGACGAAGGAATTGAGTGTAATATCTCCAAGTTTGCAGATGACACTAAGCTGGGTGGCGGTGTGAGCTGTGAGGAGGATGCTAAGAGGCTGCAGGGTGACTTGGACAGGTTAGGTGAGTGGGGCAAATACATGGCAGATGCAGTATAATGTGGATAAATGTGAGGTTACCCACTTTGGGGGCAAAAACAGGAAGGCAGATTATTATCTGAATGGTGACAGATTAGGAAAAGGGGAGGTGCAATGAGACCTGGGTGTCATGGGACATCAGTCATTGAAAGTTGGCTATGCAGGTACAGCAGGTGGTGAAGAAGGCAAATGGCATGTTGGCCTTCATAGCGAGAGGATTTGAGTATAGGAGCAGGGAGGTCTTACTGCAGTTGTACAGGGCCTTGGTGAGGCCACACCTGGAATATTGTGTTCAGTTTTGGTCTCCTAATCTGAGGAAGGACATTCTTGCTATTGAGGGAGTGCAGCGAAGGTTCACCAGACTGATTCCCGGGATGGCAGGACTGACATATGAAGAAAGACTGGATCGACTGGGCTTATATTCACTGGAGTTTAGAAGGATGAGAGGGGATCTCATAGAAACATATAAAATTCTGACGGGACGGGACAGGTTAGATGCAGGAAGAATGTTCCCGATGTTGGGGAAGTCCAGAACCAGGGGCTCACACAGTCTAAGGATAAGGGGTAAGCCATTTAGGACCGAGATGAGGAGAAACTTCTTCACCCAGAGAATTGTGAACCTGTGGAATTCTCTACCACAGAAAGTTGTTGGGGGCCAGTTCGTTGGATATATTCAAAAGGGAGTTAGATGTGGTCCTTACGGCTAAAGGGATCAGGGGGGTATGGAGAGAAGGCAGGAGTGGGGTACTGAGGGAATGATCAGCCATGATCCTATTGAATGGTGGTGCAGGCTCGAAGGGCCGAATGGCGAGGGACAGGCTCGAAGGGCCGAATGGCGGGGGACAGGCTCGAAGGACCCAATGGCGGGGGGCAGGCTCGAAGGGCCCAATGGCGGGGGACAGGCTCGAAGGGCCCAATGGCGGGGGACAGGCTCGAAGGGCCCAATGGCGGGGGGCAGGCTCGAAGGGCCCAATGGTGGGGCAGGCTCGAAGGGCCCAATGGCGGGGGCAGGCTCGAAGGGCCCATTGGCGGGGGGCAGGCTCGAAGGGCCCAATGGCGGGGGGCAGGCTCGAAGGGCCCAATGGCGGGGGCCAGGCTCGAAGGGCCCAATGGCGGTGGGGCAGGCTCGAAGGGCCCAATGGCGGGGGGCAGGCTCGAAGGGCCCAATGGCGGGGGCCAGGCTCGAAGAGCCCAATGGCGGGGGGCAGGCTCGAAGGGCCCAATGGTGGGGGGCAGGCTCGAAGGGCCCAATGGCGGGGGCCAGGCTCGAAGAGCCCAATGGCGGGGGGCAGGCTCGAAGGGCCCAATGGCGGGGGCCAGGCTCGAAGGGCCCAATGGCGGGGGCCAGGCTCGAAGGGCCCAATGGCGGGGGCCAGGCTCGAAGAGCCCAATGGCGGGGGCCAGGCTCGAAGGGCCCAATGGCGGGGGGCAGGCTCGAAGGGCCCAATGGCGGGGGGCAGGCTCGAAGGGCCCAATGGCGGGGAAGGTTCGAAGGGCCCAATGGCGGGGGGCAGGCTCGATGGGCCCAATGGCGGGGGGCAGGCTCGAAGGGCCCAATGGCGGGGGGCAGGCTCGAAGGGCCCAATGGCGGGGGGCAGGCTCGAAGGGCCCAATGGCGGGGAAGGTTCGAAGGGCCCAATGGCCTACTCCTGCACCTATTTTCTATGTTATGTTCCCCCACAGCCCCAACACATTTCCCCCGTCGAGTATTTATCCAATTCCCTCGTTTGAAAGTCCCGATTGAACCTGCTCTCACCGAGCTTTCAAGCAGCGCGTTCCCGATCACAACAACTCGCTGCGTCAAAACGTTCTCCCCCCATCCACCCTCGCCCTCTGGTTCGATCGCCGATTATCGTCAATCTGTGTCCCTCTGGTTAACCCCCCACCCCACCTCCTGCCCCTGGGAACAGGTTCTCCCGATTTACTCTGTCACAACCCCTCGCGATTCAGCACACCGCGATCAGATCTCCCCTTAACCTTCTCTGCTCCACGGAGAACCAAACCCCCAGCTGCTCCAGTCTCTCCCCCGTCACTGAAGTCCCTCAGCCTTGGACCCATCCTGGTCAGTTTTCCCCCTAATCTTCACGGAGGCTTTGACAGATCGTAGCTCAGTGGGCAGCATGTTCGGCTCTGAGTCAGAGGTTTGCGAGTTCCAGTCCCACTCCAGGGACTTGAGCGCCATAATCGAGGCCCACACTCCCCGGGGCCAGTACTGAGAGAGTGCCGTACTGCGCTGTCGGAGGGGCAGTACTGAGGGAGTGCTGTACTGCGCTGTCGGAGGGGCAGTACTGAGGGAGTGCCGTACTGTCAGAGGGGCAGTACTGAGGGAGTGCCGCACTGTCGGAGGGGCAGTACTGAGGGAGTACCGCACTGTCGGAGGGGCGGTACTGAGGGAGTACCGCACTGTCGGAGGGGCAGTACTGAGGGAGCGCCGTACTGCGCTGTCGGAGGGGCCGTACTGCGTTGTCGGAGGGGCCGTACTGAGGGAGCGCTGTGCTGTCGGAGGGGCAGTACTGAGGGAGTACCGCACTGTCGGAGGGGCAATACTGAGGGAGTGCCGCACTGTCTGCCCTCTCGGGCGGACGTAAAAGATCCCGGGGCCCACTATTTGGAAGAAGAGCAGGGGGGAGTTCTCCCCGGTGTCCTGGGGACCAATATTTATCCCTCGACCAACATCACTGAAACAGATTAATCCGGGTCATTATCACATTCGCTGTGTGTGGGATCTTGCTGTGCGCGAATTGGCGTTTCCCACATTACAACAGCGACCGCACAAGTGGTTCATCGGCCGCGAAGTGCCGGGGTGGCGACAGGTGCTATATAAATGCAAATCTTTTTTGTTTTTTTTTTGGACGTCCTTCCTAAAAAGTTGCCAGGCGGCCAGAATTTGGGAGGGGGGGGGGGGGGGGGGGGGAAGGGCAAAGGAAAAAGTACAGGGGGGGGGTGCAGGTGGGAACAGTCGCCAACCGAGATTGGGCGCTGGGGGGGGGGGGGGCGGCCAGAGGTGAACCGGGGTCAGAGGTCGGCCAACTTGACGCCTTTTGGCCGGCGATGCGGAATCGGGGTCACCGAGGGGGTTAAAGGCGCCGGAGGCGGCTGCAATCCGGCCGGTTGGCCCAGCCCCCGCCGCTCGGACAATCGGGGGTCTTCCCGTCTTCTGCCCTCCTCCCCGGGGGGAGCAGAAGAAACAAAAGCCCCAAATGTGGAAGTTGGCCAAGCTGCAAAAATGGCCGCCCTGATGGCCAGGAGTCCTCCCAGGGGCCAGTCCTCCCAAGCTGGGAGCAGTCGCGTCCATTCTTGCCGCCGGCAGTCGGCTCCTTGTTTGTTTTTTCTCCCCCCCCCTCCTCCTCCTGTCTCCCCTTTGAATCACACCGCTGCAGTGCGCGTGCGCCGAACCGCCGGGGCGGAGTGCGCCTGCGCCGACTGCCGAGTCCTCCCAGCCGGCCGCGGCTGGTCCTCCAAGGGCCAGCGCCATGTTTCATCCCTCTCCCTTCTCCCTTCCACCGCCCGCGCTCGGTCGCCCGTAGCAACCGGAGAGGTTGCCCCCCCCCCTCCGCCCGTCGCCGCCCTCTCTCTCTCTCTCTCTGCCCCCACCCCGGGGCGGCAGCGGCTCGATCCGCCCCCATCATCACTCACCGGATCCGCCGTTCTCCCAGTCCTCCCAACCCACGCAGGCGCAGAGCATCAGTCCTCCCAACCCCACGCAGGCGCAGAGCATCAGTCCTCCCAACCCTACGCAAGCGCAGATGGCTAGTCCTCCCACTTCACCGTGCAGCAGCAGCACAAACTCAGTCCTCCCACCCCGACGCAGGCGCAGATGTGTCCCAGTCAGTCCTCCCAATTCGACGTCAGCGCGCGCGCGCACGCGCACACTGAGTCCTCCCAATGCACGCAGGCGCAGAGGGGTGTCCAGTCCTCCCCAATTCAATTCACCTGGGAGTCAGTCCTCCCAATGCACGCAGGCGCAGATGGTGAGTCCTCCCAATTTCCCTGTAGTCAGTCCTCCCAATTCACGCAGGCGCAGATGGTGAGTCCTCCCAATTCACCTGGGAGTCAGTCCTCCCAATTCACGCAGATTGTGAGTCCTCCCAGCTCACGCAGGCGCAGATTGTGAGTCCTCCCACCTCACGCAGGCGCAGATGGGCCCACCTTCCCCCCCCACCCCCAGTGACGTGTGTGGGAGGGAGGCGCACCACCACCAGCAGTCCTCCCAAGTGACGCAGGCGCACACCACCAGCAGTCCTCCCAAGTGACGCAGGCGCACCACCACCAGTCCTCCCAAGTGACGCAGGCGCACACCACCAGCAGTCCTCCCAAGTGACGCAGGCGCACACCACCAGCAGTCCTCCCAAGTGACGCAGGCGCACCACCACCAGTCCTCCCAAGTGACGCAGGCGCAGATCGGTGACTCCCCCCCTTCCCCCCGCCTCCTGCTGCTGCTGCCGCGCGGAGCTGTCGGGGTCGGGTCGTGTGTGTGGAGGAAGGAAGGAAGGAAGGCGGCAGAAGGCGGCAGAGAGAGAGAGAGAGAGAGAGAGAAGGAGAACGCGACAGAGATAAAAAGGATAAAAAAAAGACACACACACACCTCGCCATGTCGGAGTTCGACGAGTTCGAGAAGCAGCTGCACGAGAACCGGCAGGGTGAGCGGTGACGGCTGCGGGGAAAAATAATCGAGGCCCAGGCTTTTTTCCGGGCCTAGTGGGCCCCGCGCGCGGGGAGAGCAGCAGCGAGCGGGCGGGCCCACTGTGGGGGGAGGAGGGGGGGGGATTAGGGTCAGGCCGCCGCTGGACGCACCGGGCGCGGACTCTCGAACACCCCCAAACCCCCCTCCCCCCCCCGGGCGCTCACACAGTGGTCTCGCCCTTTGTCTGTGGGAGCCGCGGACGGGACCACGTGGTGCCTCCGAAAAGGGGGGGGGAGAGAGAGAGGTCCGCGCGCTCAGACAATGGGGGTCACGTGGGGTGTGTCACACCGTGCAGATAGCGCGGTGCTGACTGCGCATGCTCGCACTAGGGGGGGGGGGGAATTAGTGCAAATAGTCACACACACTGGGGGAGTTAGTGCAAATAGTCACACACTGGGGGAATTAGTGCAAATAGTCACACACTGGGGGAATTAGTGCAAATAGTCACACACTGGGGGAATTAGTGCAAATAGTCACACACTGGGGGAGTTAGTGCAAATAGTCACACACACTGGGGGAGTTAGTGCAAATAGTCACACACACTGGGGGAGTTAGTGCAAATAGTCACACACTGGGGGAATTAGTGCAAATAGTCACACACTGGGGGAATTAGTGCAAATAGTCACACACTGGGGGAGTTAGTGCAAATAGTCACACACTGGGGGAGTTAGTGCAAATAGTCACACACACTGGGGGAGTTAGTGCAAATAGTCACACACACTGGGGGAGTTAGTGCAAATAGTCACACTGGGGGAATTAGTGCAAATAGTCACACACTGGGGGAATTAGTGCAAATAGTCACACACTGGGGGAGTTAGTGCAAATAGTCACACACTGGGGGAGTTAGTGCAAATAGTCACACACACACACTGGGGGAGTTAGTGCAAATAGTCACACACTGGGGGAGTTAGTGCAAATAGTCACACACTGGGGGAGTTAGTGCAAATAGTCACACTGGGGGAGTTAGTGCAAATAGTCACACACACACTGGGGGAGTTAGTGCAAATAGTCACACACACACTGGGGGAGTTCGTGCAAATAGTCTCACACACTGGGGGAGTTAGTGCAAATAGTCACACTGGGGGAGTTAGTGCAAATAGTCACACACACACACTGGGGGAGTTAGTGCAAATAGTCACACACTGGGGGAGTTAGTGCAAATAGTCACACACTGGGGGAGTTAGTGCAAATAGTCACACTGGGGGAGTTAGTGCAAATAGTCACACACACACTGGGGGAGTTAGTGCAAATAGTCACACACACACTGGGGGAGTTCGTGCAAATAGTCTCACACACTGGGGGAGTTAGTGCAAATAGTCACACACACACTGGGGGAGTTAGTGCAAATAGTCACACACTGGGGGAGTTAGTGCAAATAGTCACACACTGGGGGAGTTAGTGCAAATAGTCACACACACACACTGGGGGAGTTAGTGCAAATAGTCACACACACTGGGGGAGTTAGTGCAAATAGTCACACACTGGGGGAGTTAGTGCAAATAGTCACAAACACACACTGGGGGAGTTAGTGCAAATAGTCACACACTGGGGGAGTTAGTGCAAATAGTCACACACTGGGGGAGTTAGTGCAAATAGTCTCACACTGGGGGAGTTAGTGCAAATAGTCACACTGGGGGAGTTAGTGCAAATAGTCACACACTGGGGGAATTAGTGCAAATAGTCACACTGGGGGAGTTAGTGCAAATAGTCACACACACACACTGGGGGAGTTAGTGCAAATAGTCACACACACACTGGGGGAATTAGTGCAAATAGTCACACACACACACACTGGGGGAGTTAGTGCAAATAGTCACACACACACTGGGGGAGTTAGTGCAAATAGTCACACACTGGGGGAGTTAGTGCAAATAGTCACACACACACTGGGGGAGTTAGTGCAAATAGTCACACACTGGGGGAATTAGTGCAAATAGTCACACACACACTGGGGGAGTTAGTGCAAATAGTCACACACACTGGGGGAGTTAGTGCAAATAGTCACACACACTGGGGGAGTTAGTGCAAATAGTCACACACACACACACTGGGGGAGTTAGTGCAAATAGTCACACACACTGGGGGAGTTAGTGCAAATAGTCTCACACACTGGGGGAGTTAGTGCAAATAGTCACACACACTGGGGGAGTTAGTGCAAATAGTCACACACACTGGGGGAGTTAGTGCAAATAGTCACACACACACTGGGGGAGTTAGTGCAAATAGTCACACACACACACTGGGGGAGTTAGTGCAAATAGTCACACACACACTGGGGGAGTTAGTGCAAATAGTCACACACACACTGGGGGAGTTAGTGCAAATAGTCACACACACACACTGGGGGAGTTAGTGCAAATAGTCACACACACACTGGGGGAGTTAGTGCAAATAGTCACACACACACTGGGGGAGTTAGTGCAAATAGTCACACACACACACTGGGGGAGTTAGTGCAAATAGTCACACACACTGGGGGAGTTAGTGCAAATAGTCACACACACTGGGGGAGTTAGTGCAAATAGTCACACACTGGGGGAGTTAGTGCAAATAGTCACACACTGGGGGAGTTAGTGCAAATAGTCTCACACTGGGGGAGTTAGTGCAAATAGTCACACACTGGGGGAGTTAGTGCAAATAGTCACACACTGGGGGAATTAGTGCAAATAGTCACACTGGGGGAGTTAGTGCAAATAGTCACACACACACACTGGGGGAGTTAGTGCAAATAGTCACACACACACTGGGGGAATTAGTGCAAATAGTCACACACACACACTGGGGGAGTTAGTGCAAATAGTCACACACACACTGGGGGAGTTAGTGCAAATAGTCACACACTGGGGGAGTTAGTGCAAATAGTCACACACACACTGGGGGAGTTAGTGCAAATAGTCACACACTGGGGGAATTAGTGCAAATAGTCACACACACACTGGGGGAGTTAGTGCAAATAGTCACACACTGGGGGAGTTAGTGCAAATAGTCACACACTGGGGGAGTTGGTGCAAATAGTCACACACTGGGGGAATTAGTGCAAATAGTCACACTGGGGGAGTTAGTGCAAATAGTCACACACACACACTGGGGGAGTTAGTGCAAATAGTCACACACACACACACACACTGGGGGAGTTGGTGTAAATAGTCACACACTCACACACACTGGGGGAATTAGTGCAAATAGTCACACTGGGTGAGTTAGTGCAAATAGTCACACACTGGGGGAATTAGTGCAAATAGTCACACACTGGGGGAAATTAGTGCACATAGTCACACACGGGGAATTAGTGCACATCGTCACACAGACTGGGGGAGTTAGTGCAAATAGTCACACACACTGGGAGATTTAGTGCAAATAGTCACACACACTGGGAGAGTTAGTGCAAATAGTCACACACACTGGGGGAGTTAGTGCAAATAGTCACACACACTGGGGGAGTTAGTGCAAATAGTCACACACTGGGGGAGTTAGTGCAAATAGTCACACACTGGGGGAATTAGTGCAAATAGTCACACACACACTGGGGGAGTTAGTGCAAATAGTCACACACACACACACTGGGGGAGTTCGAGCAAATAGTCACACACACACGGGGAATTAGTGCAAATAGTCACACTGGGGAAATTAGTGCAAATAGTCACACACTGGGGGAATTAGTGCACAGTCACACACTGGGGGAATTAGTGCAAATAGTCACACACTGGGGGAGTTAGTGCAAAAAGTCACACACACACTGGGGGAGTTAGTGCAAATAGTCACACACACACACACTGGGGGAGTTAGTGCAAATAGTCACACACACACACTGGGGGAGTTAGTGCAAATAGTCACATACTGGGGGAATTAGTGCAAATAGTCACACACTGGGGGAATTAGTGCAAATAGTCACACACACACACACTGGGGGAGTTAGTGCAAATAGTCACACTGGGTGAGTTAGTGCAAATAGTCAAACTGGGGGAATTAGTGCAAATAGTCACACACTGGGGGAATTAGTGCAAATAGTCACACACGGGGAGTTTGTGCAAATAGTCACACACACACTGGGGGAGTTTGTGCAAATAGTCACACACACACACACACTGGGGGAGTTAGTGCAAATAGTCACACACACTGGGGGAGTTAGTGCAAATAGTCACACACACTGGGGGATTTAGTGCAAATAGTCACACACTGGGGGAGTTAGTGCAAATAGTCACACACACACACTGGGGGAGTTAGTGCAAATAGTCACACACTGGGGGAATTAGTGTGAATAGTCACACACTGGGCGAATTAGTGCAAATAGCCACACACACACACTGGGGGAGTTAGTGCAAATAGTCACACACTGGGGGAATTAGTGCAAATAGTCACACACACACACTGGGGGAGTGAGTGCAAATAGTCACAAACACACACACACACACACACACACACACACTGGGGGGGGGTTAGTGCATATAGTCACACACACACTGGGGGAGTTAGTGCAAATAGTCACACACACACACTGGGGGAGTTAGTGCAAATAGTCACACACACACACTGGGGGAGTTAGTGCAAATAGTCACACACACACACACTGGGGGAGTTGGTGCAAATAGTCACACACACACTGGGGGAGTTAGTGCAAATAGTCACACACTGGGGGAATTAGTGCAAATAGTCACACACACTGGGGGAGTTAGTGCAAATAGTCACACACACTGGGGGAATTAGTGCAAATAGTCACACACTGGGAGAATTAGTGCAAATAGTCACACACACTGGGGGAGTTAGTGCAAATAGTCACAAACACTGGGGGAGTTAGTGCAAATAGTCACACACACTGGGGGAGTTAGTGCAAATAGTCACACACACACTGGGGGAGTTAGTGCAAATAGTCACACACACACGCACACACTGGGGGAGTTAGTGCAAATAGTCACACACACACACACACTGGGGGAGTTAGTGTAAATAGTCACATACTCACACACACTGGGGGAGTTAGTGCAAATAGTCACACACTGGGGGAATTAGTGCAAATAGTCACACACTGGGGGAATTAGTGCAAATAGTCACACTGGGGGAATTAGTGCAAATAGTCACACACACACTGGGTGAGTTAGTGCAAATAGTCACACACTGGGGGAATTAGTGCAAATAGTCACACACGGGGAATTAGTGCAAATAGTCACACACACACACTGGGGGAGTTAGTGCAAATCGTCACACACTGGGGGAGTTAGTGCAAATCGTCACACACTGGGGGAGTTAGTGCAAATAGTCACACACACTGGGGGAGTTAGTGCAAATAGTCACACACACTGGGGGAGTTAGTGCAAATAGTCACACACACTGGGAGATTTAGTGCAAATAGTCACACACTGGGGGAGTTAGTGCAAATAGTCACACACACACTGGGGGAGTTAGTGCAAATAGTCACACACGGGGAATTAGTGCAAATAGTCACACACACACTGGGGGAGTTAGTGCAAATAGTCACACACACTGGGGGAGTTAGTGCAAATAGTCACACACACTGGGGGATTTAGTGCAAATAGTCACACACTGGGGGAGTTAGTGCAAATAGTCACACACACACTGGGGGAGTTAGTGCAAATAGTCACGCACACTGGGGGAGTTAGTGCAAATAGTCACACACTGGGGGAATTAGTGCAAATAGTCACACACTGGGGGAATTAGTGCAAATAGTCACACACTGGGGGAATTAGTGCAAATAGTCACACACACACTGGGTGAGTTAGTGCAAATAGTCACACTGGGGGAATTAGTGCAAATAGTCACACACGAGGAATTAGTGCAAATAGTCACATACACACTGGGGGAGTTAGTGCAAATAGTCACACACTGGGGGAGTTAGTGCAAATAGTCACACACTGGGGGAGATAGTGCAAATAGTCACACACTGGGGGAATTAGTGCAAATAGTCACACACTGGGGGAATTAGTGCAAATAGTCACACACTGGGGGAATTAGTGCAAATAGTCACACACTGGGGGAATTAGTGCAAATAGTCACACACTGGGGGAATTAGTGCAAATAGTCACACACTGGGGGAATTAGTGCAAATAGTCACACACACTGGGTGAGTTAGTGCAAATAGTCACACACTGGGGGAATTAGTGCAAATAGTCACACACACTGGGGGAGTTAGTGCAAATAGTCACACACACTGGGGGATTTAGTGCAAATAGTCACACACTGGGGGAGTTGGTGCAAATAGTCACACACACACACTGGGGGAGTTAGTGCAAATAGTCACACACACACACTGGGGGAGTTAGTGCAAATAGTCACACACACACACACACTGGGGGAGTTAGTGCAAATAGTCACACACACACACTGGGGGAGTTAGTGCAAATAGTCACATACTGGGGGAGTTGGTGCAAATAGTCACACACACACTGGGGGAGTTCGTGCAAATAGTCACACACTGGGGGAATTAGTGCAAATAGTCACACACACTGGGGGAGTTAGTGCAAATAGTCACACACACTGGGGGAATTAGTGCAAATAGTCACACACTGGGAGAATTAGTGCAAATAGTCACACACACACTGGGGGAGTTAGTGCAAATAGTCACACACACTGGGGGAGTTAGTGCAAATAGTCACACACACACACACACTGGGGGAGTTAGTGTAAATAGTCACACACACACACTGGGGGAGTTAGTGCAAATAGTCACGCACACTGGGGGAGTTAGTGCAAATAGTCACACACTGGGGGAATTAGTGCGAATAGTCACACACTGGGCGAATTAGTGCAAATAGTCACACACACACACTGGGGGAGTTAGTGCAAATAGTCACACACTGGGGGAATTAGTGCAAATAGTCACACACTGGGGGAATTAGTGCAAATAGTTCACACACACACACTGGGGGGGTTAGTGCAAATAGTCACACACACACACACTGGGGGAGTTAGTGCAAATAGTCACACACACACACTGGGGGAGTTAGTGCAAATAGTCACACACACACACTGGGGGAGTTAGTGCAAATAGTCACACACACACTGGGGGAGTTAGTGCAAATAGTCACACACTGGGGAAATTAGTGCAAATAGTCACACACACTGGGGGAGTTAGTGCAAATAGTCACACACACTGGGGGAATTAGTGCAAATAGTCACACACTGGGAGAATTAGTGCAAATAGTCACACACACACTGGGGGAGTTAGTGCAAATAGTCACACACACTGGGGGAGTTAGTGCAAATAGTCACACACACTGGGGGAGTTAGTGCAAATAGTCACACACACACTGGGGGAGTTAGTGCAAATAGTCACACACACATTGGGGGAGTTAGTGTAAATAGTCACATACTCACACTGGGGGAGTTAGTGTAAATAGTCACACTGGGGGAATTAGTGCAAATAGTCACACACTGGGGGAATTAGTGCAAATAGTCACACACTGGGGGAATTAGTGCAAATAGTCACACACACACTGGGTGAGTTAGTGCAAATAGTCACACACTGGGGGAATTAGTGCAAATAGTCACACACGGGGAATTAGTGCAAATAGTCACACACACACTGGGGGAGTTAGTGCAAATAGTCACACACTGGGGGAGTTAGTGCAAATAGTCACACACTGGGGGAATTAGTGCAAATAGTCACACACTGGGGGAATTAGTGCAAATAGTCACACACACTGGGGGAGTTAGTGCAAATAGTCACACACACACACACACACACACACACTGGGGGAGTTCGAGCAAATAGTCACACACACTGGGGGAGTTAGTGCAAATAGTCACACACACACGGGGAATTAGTGCAAATAGTCACACTGGGGAAATTAGTGCAAATTGTCACACTGGGGGAATTAGTGCACATAGTCACACACTGGGGGAATTAGTGCACATAGTCACACACTGGGGGAATTAGTGCAAATAGTCACACACTGGGGGAGTTAGTGCAAAAAGTCACACACACACTGGGGGAGTTAGTGCAAATAGTCACACACACACACTGGGGGAGTTAGTGCAAATAGTCACACACACACACTGGGGGAGTTAGTGCAAATAGTCACACACACACACACTGGGGGAGTTGGTGCAACTTGTCACACACACACTGGGGGAGTTAGTGCAAATAGTCACACACTGGGGGAATTAGTGCAAATAGTCATACACACACACTGGGGGAGTTAGTGCAAATAGTCACACACACACGGGGAATTAGTGCCAATAGTCACACACACACGGGGAATTAGTGCAAATAGTCACACTGGGGGAATTAGTGCAAATAGTCACACACTGGGGGAATTAGTGCAAATAGTCACACACACTGGGGGAGTTAGTGCAAATAGTCACACACACTGGGGGAATTAGTGTAAATAGTCACACACACACACACACACACACTGGGGGAGTTAGTGCAAACAGTCACACACTGGGAGAATTAGTGCAAATAGTCACACACACACTGGGGGAGTTAGTGCAAATAGTCACACACACACACTGGGGGAGTTAGTGCAAATAGTCACACACACACGGGGAATTAGTGCAAATAGTCACACACACACGGGGAATTAGTGCAAATAGTCACACTGGGGGAATTAGTGCAAATAGTCACACACACTGGGGGAATTAGTGTAAATAGTCACACACACACACACACACACTGGGGGAGTTAGTGCAAACAGTCACACACGGGGAATTAGTGCAAATAGTCACACACTGGGAGAATTAGTGCAAATAGTCACACACACACTGGGGGAGTTAGTGCAAATAGTCACACAGTGGGGAATTAGTGCAAATAGTCACACACTGGGGGAATTAGTGCAAATAGTCACACACTGGGGGAGTTAGTGCAAATAGTCACACACACTGGTAGAATTAGTGCAAATAGTCACACACTGGGAGAATTAGTGCAAATAGTCACACACTGGGGGAATTAGTGCACATAGTCACACACACACTGGGAGAATTAGTGCAAATAGTCACACACTGGGGGAATTAGTGCACATAGTCACACACACACTGGGGGAGTTAGTGCGAATAGTCACACACTGGAGGAATTAGTGCAAATAGTCACACACACACACTGGGGGAGTTAGTGCCAACAGTCACACAATGGGGGAATTAGTGCAAATAGTCACACATTGGGAATTAGTGCAAATAGTCTCACACTGGGAGAATTAGTGCAAATAGTCACACACACAGACTGGGGGAATTAGTGCACATAGTCACACACTGGGGGAATTAGTGCACATAGTCACACACGGGGAATTAGTGCACATCGTCACACAGACTGGGGGAGTTAGTGCAAATAGTCACACACACTGGGAGATTTAGTGCAAATAGTCACACACACTGGGAGAGTTAGTGCAAATAGTCACACACACTGGGGGAGTTAGTGCAAATAGTCACACACACTGGGGGAGTTAGTGCAAATAGTCACACACACACACACACACTGGGGGAGTTGGTGTAAATAGTCACACACTCACACACACTGGGGGAATTAGTGCAAATAGTCACACTGGGGGAATTAGTGCAAATAGTCACACACTGGGGGAATTAGTGCAAATAGTCACACTGGGGGAATTAGTGCAGATAGTCACACACACACTGGGTGAGTTAGTGCAAATAGTCACACACTGGGGGAATTAGTGCAAATAGTCACACACGGGGAATTAGTGCAAATAGTCACACACACTGGGGGAGTTAGTGCAAATAGTCACACACTGGGGGAGTTAGTGCAAATAGTCACACACTGGGGGAATTAGTGCAAATAGTCACACACACACTGGGGAAGTTAGTGCAAATAGTCACACACACACACACACATACACTGGGGGAGTTCGAGCAAAGAGTCACACACACTGGGGGAGTTAGTGCAAATAGTCACACACACACACGGGGAATTAGTGCAAATAGTCACACTGGGGAAATTAGTGCAAATAGTCACACACTGGGGGAATTAGTGCACATAGTCACACACTGGGGGAATTAGTGCAAATAGTCACACACTGGGGGAGTTAGTGCAAAAAGTCACACACACTGGGGGAGTTAGTGCAAATAGTCACACACACACACACACTGGGGGAGTTAGTGCAAATAGTCTCACACACACACACACTGGGGGAGTTAGTGCAAATAGTCACATACTGGGGGAATTAGTGCAAATAGTCACACACTGGGGGAATTAGTGCAAATAGTCACACACACACACACACACTGGGGGAGTTAGTGCAAATAGTCACACTGGGGGAGTTAGTGCAAATAGTCAAACTGGGGGAATTAGTGCAAATCGTCACACACTGGGGGAATTAGTGCAAATAGTCACACACGGGGAATTAGTGCAAATAGTCACACACACACTGGGGGAGTTAGTGCAAATAGTCACACACTGGGGGAATTAGTGCAAATAGTCACACACACACTGGGGGAGTTAGTGCAAATAGTCACACACACTGGGGGATTTAGTGCAAATAGTCACACACACTGGGGGATTTAGTGCAAATAGTCACACACTGGGGGAGTTAGTGCAAATAGTCACACACACACACTGGGGGAGTTAGTGCAAATAGTCACACACACACACTGGGGGAGTTAGTGCAAATAGTCACGCACACTGGGGGAGTTAGTGCAAATAGTCACACACTGGGGGAATTAGTGCGAATAGTCACACACTGGGCGAATTAGTGCAAATAGTCACACACACACACACTGGGGGAGTCAGTGCAAATAGTCACACACTGGGGGAATTAGTGCAAATAGTCACACACTGGGGGAATTAGTGCAAATAGTCACACACACACACTGGGGGAGTGAGTGCAAATAGTCACACACACTGGGGGAGTTAGTGCAAATAGTCACACACACACACTGGGGGAGTTAGTGCAAATAGTCACACACACACACACTGGGGGAGTTAGTGCAAATAGTCACACACACACACTGGGGGAGTTAGTGCAAATAGTCACACACACACACACACTGGGGGAGTTGGTGCAAATAGTCACACACACACTGGGGGAGTTAGTGCAAATAGTCACACACTGGGGGAATTAGTGCAAATAGTCACACACACTGGGGGAGTTAGTGCAAATAGTCACACACACTGGGGGAATTAGTGCAAATAGTCACACACTGGGAGAATTAGTGCAAATAGTCACACACACTGGGGGAGTTAGTGCAAATAGTCACACACTGGGAGAATTAGTGCAAATAGTCACACACACTGGGGGAGTTAGTGCAAATAGTCACACACACTGGGGGAGTTAGTGCAAATAGTCACACACTGGGGGAGTTAGTGCAAATAGTCACACACACACTGGGGGAGTTAGTGCAAATAGTCACACACACACACACTGGGGGGAGTTAGTGTAAATAGTCACATACTCACACACACTGGGGGAGTTAGTGCAAATAGTCACACACTGGGAGAATTAGTGCAAATAGTCACACACACTGGGGGAGTTAGTGCAAATAGTCACACACACTGGGGGAATTAGTGCAAATAGTCACACACTGGGAGAATTAGTGCAAATAGTCACACACACTGGGGGAGTTAGTGCAAATAGTCACACACACTGGGGGAGTTAGTGCAAATAGTCACACACTGGGGGAGTTAGTGCAAATAGTCACACACACACTGGGGGAGTTAGTGCAAATAGTCACACACACACACTGGGGGAGTTAGTGCAAATAGTCACGCACACTGGGGGAGTTAGTGCAAATAGTCACACACTGGGGGAATAAGTGCGAATAGTCACACACTGGGGGAATTAGTGCGAATAGTCACACACTGGGCGAATTAGTGCAAATAGTCACACACACACACACTGGGGGAGTTAGTGCAAATAGTCACACACTGGGGGAATTAGTGCAAATAGTCACACACTGGGGGAATTAGTGCAAATAGTCACACACACACACTGGGGGAGTGAGTGCAAATAGTCACAAACACACACACTGGGGGGGTTAGTGCAAATAGTCACACACACTGGGGGAGTTAGTGCAAATAGTCACACACACACACTGGGGGAGTTAGTGCAAATAGTCACACACACACACTGGGGGAGATAGTGCAAATAGTCACACACACACACTGGGGGAGTTAGTGCAAATAGTCACACACACACACTGGGGGAGTTGGTGCAAATAGTCACACACACACTGGGGGAGTTAGTGCAAATAGTCACACACTGGGGGAATTAGTGCAAATAGTCACACACACTGGGGGAGTTAGTGCAAATAGTCACACACACTGGGGGAGTTAGTGCAAATAGTCACACACACTGGGGGAGTTAGTGCAAATAGTCACACACACTGGGGGATTTAGTGCAAATAGTCACACACACACACTGGGGGAGTTAGTGCAAATAGTCACACACACACACTGGGGGAGTTAGTGCAAATAGTCACACACACACACTGGGGGAGTTAGTGCAAATAGTCACGCACACTGGGGGAGTTAGTGCAAATAGTCACACACTGGGGGAATTAGTGTGAATAGTCACACACTGGGCGAATTAGTGCAAATAGTCACACACACACACTGGGGGAGTGAGTGCAAATAGTCACAAACACACACACACACACACACACACACACTGGGGGGGTTAGTGCAAATAGACACACACACACACACTGGGGGGGTTAGTGCAAATAGACACACACACACACTGGGGGGGTTAGTGCAAATAGTCACACACACACACTGGGGGAGTTAGTGCAAATAGTCACACACACACACACTGGGGGAGTTAGTGCAAATAGTCACACACACACACTGGGGGAGTTAGTGCAAATAGTCACACACACACACACTGGGGGAGTTGGTGCAAATAGTCACACACACACTGGGGGAGTTGGTGCAAATAGTCACACACACACTGGGGGAGTTAGTGCAAATAGTCACACACTGGGGGAATTAGTGCAAATAGTCACACACTGGGGGAGTTAGTGCAAATAGTCACACACACTGGGGGAATTAGTGCAAATAGTCACACACTGGGAGAATTAGTGCAAATAGTCACACACACACTGGGGGAGTTAGTGCAAATAGTCACACACACTGGGGGAGTTAGTGCAAATAGTCACACACACTGGGGGAGTTAGTGCAAATAGTCACACACACACTGGGGGAGTTAGTGCAAATAGTCACACACTGGGGGAGTTAGTGCAAATAGTCACACACTGGGGGAATTAGTGCAAATAGTCACACACTGGGGGAATTAGTGCAAATAGTCACACACACTGGGGGAGTTAGTGCAAATAGTCACACACACACACACACACTGGGGGAGTTCGAGCAAATAGTCACACACACTGGGGGAGTTAGTGCAAATAGTCACACACGGGGAATTAGTGCAAATAGTCACACTGGGGAAATTAGTGCAAATTGTCACACTGGGGGAATTAGTGCACATAGTCACACACTGGGGGAATTAGTGCACATAGTCACACACTGGGGGAATTAGTGCAAATAGTCACACACTGGGGGAGTTAGTGCAAATAGTCACACACTGGGAGAATTTGTGCAAATAGTCACACACTGGGAGAATTTGTGCAAATAGTCACACACACACTGGGGGAGTTAGTGCAAATAGTCACACACACTGGGGGAGTTAGTGCAAATAGTCACACACACTGGGGGAGTTAGTGCAAATAGTCACACACACACTGGGGGAGTTAGTGCAAATAGTCACACACACACACACACACACACACACACACACTGGGAAAGTTAGTGTAAATAGTCACACACTCACACACTGGGGGAATTAGTGCAAATAGTCACACACTGGGGGAATTAGTGCAAATAGTCACACACTGGGGGAATTAGTGCAAATAGTCACACACTGGGGGAATTAGTGCAAATAGTCACACACGGGGAATTAGTGCAAATAGTCACACACACACTGGGGGAGTTAGTGCAAATAGTCACACACTGGGGGAGTTAGTGCAAATAGTCACACACTGGGGGAATTAGTGCAAATAGTCACACACTGGGGGAATTAGTGCAAATAGTCACACACACTGGGGGAGTTAGTGCAAATAGTCACACACACACACACACACACTGGGGGAGTTCGAGCAAATAGTCACACACTGGGGGAGTTAGTGCAAATAGTCACACACACACGGGGAGTTAATGCAAATAGTCACACACACACACACACACTGGGGGAGTTAGTGCAAATAGTCACACACACACACTGGGGGAGTTAGTGCAAATAGTCACATACTGGGGGAATTAGTGCAAATAGTCACACACTGGGGGAATTAGTGCAAATAGTCACACACTGGGGGAATTAGTGCAAATAGTCACACACTGGGGGAATTAGTGCAAATAGTCACACACTGGGGGAGTTAGTGCAAATAGTCACACACACACACACACACACACACACACACACACTGGGGGAGTTCGAGCAAATAGTCACACACACTGGGGGAGTTAGTGCAAATAGTCACACACGGGGAATTAGTGCAAATAGTCACACTGGGGAAATTAGTGCAAATTGTCACACTGGGGGAATTAGTGCACATAGTCACACACTGGGGGAATTAGTGCACATAGTCACACACTGGGGGAATTAGTGCAAATAGTCACACACACACTGGGGGAGTTAGTGCAAATAGTCACACACTGGGGGAATTAGTGCAAATAGTCACACACACACTGGGGGAGTTAGTGCAAATAGTCACACACACTGGGGGATTTAGTGCAAATAGTCACACACACTGGGGGATTTAGTGCAAATAGTCACACACTGGGGGAGTTAGTGCAAAAAGTCACACACACACTGGGGGAGTTAGTGCAAATAGTCACACACACACACACACTGGGGGAGTTAGTGCAAATAGTCACACACACACACTGGGGGAGTTAGTGCAAATAGTCACATACTGGGGGAATTAGTGCAAATAGTCACACACTGGGGGAATTAGTGCAAATAGTCTCACACTGGGGGAATTAGTGCAAATAGTCACACTGGGGGAATTAGTGCAAATAGTCACACACTGGGGGAATTAGTGCAAATAGTCACACACGGGGAATTAGTGCAAATAGACACACACACACTGGGGGAGTTAGTGCAAATAGTCACACACTGGGGGAATTAGTGCAAATAGTCACACTGGGGAATTAGTGCAATTAGTCACACACTGGGGGAATTAGTGCAAATAGTCACACACACACTGGGGGAGTTAGTGCAAATAGTCACACACACACACACACTGGGGGAGTTAGTGCAAATAGTCACACACTGGGGGAATTAGTGCAAATAGTCACACACACTGGGGGAGTTAGTGCAAATAGTCACACACTGGGGGAATCAGTGCAAATAGTCACACACACACACACACACTGGGGGAGTTAGTGCAAATAGTCACACACACTGGGGGAGTTAGTGCAAATAGTCACACACACTGGGGGAGTTCGTGCAAATAGTCACACACACACTGGGAGTTAGTGCAAATAGTCACACACACACGGGGAATTAGTGCACATAGTCACACACTGGGGGAATTAGTGCACATAGTCACACACTGGGGGAATTAGTGCACATAGTCACACACTGGGGGAATTAGTGCACATAGTCACACACTGGGGGAATTAATGCACATAGTCACACACACTGGGGGAGTTAGTGCAAATAGTCACACACACTGGGGGAGTTAGTGCAAATAGTCACACACACTGGGGGAGTTAGTGCAAATAGTCACACACACTGGGGGATTTAGTGCAAATAGTCACACACTGGGGGAGTTAGTGCAAATAGTCTGTCACGCACACTGGGGGAGTTAGTGCAAATAGTCACGCACACTGGGGGAATTAGTGCAAATAGTCACACACACTGGGAGAATTAGTGCAAATAGTCACACACACACTGGGGGAGTTAGTGCAAATAGTCACACACACTGGGGGAGTTAGTGCAAATAGTCACACACACTGGGGGAGTTAGTGCAAATAGTCACACACGCACTGGGGGAGTTAGTGCAAATAGTCACACACACACACACACACACACACACACACACACTGGGAAAGTTAGTGTAAATAGTCACACACTCACACACTGGGGGAATTAGTGCAAATAGTCACACACTGGGGGAATTAGTGCAAATAGTCACACACTGGGGGAATTAGTGCAAATAGTCACACACTGGGGGAATTAGTGCAAATAGTCACACACACACTGGGGGAGTTAGTGCAAATAGTCACACACTGGGGGAGTTAGTGCAAATAGTCACACACTGGGGGAATTAGTGCAAATAGTCACACACTGGGGGAATTAGTGCAAATAGTCACACACACTGGGGGAGTTAGTGCAAATAGTCACACACACACACACACACTGGGGGAGTTCGAGCAAATAGTCACACACTGGGGGAGTTAGTGCAAATAGTCACACACACACGGGGAGTTAGTGCAAATAGTCACACACACACACACACACACTGGGGGAGTTAGTGCAAATAGTCACCCACACACACTGGGGGAGTTAGTGCAAATAGTCACATACTGGGGGAATTAGTGCAAATAGTCACACACTGGGGGAATTAGTGCAAATAGTCACACACTGGGGGAGTTAGTGCAAATAGTCAAACTGGGGGAATTAGTGCAAATCGTCACACACTGGGGGAATTAGTGCAAATAGTCACACACACACACACTGGGGGAGTTGGTGCAAATAGTCACACACACACACTGGGGGAGTTAGTGCAAATAGTCACACACACACACTGGGGGAGTTAGTGCAAATAGTCACACACACACACTGGGGGGGTTAGTGCAAATAGTCACACACACACACTGGGGGAGTTAGTGCAAATAGTCACACACACACACACTGGGGGAGTTAGTGCAAATAGTCACACACACACACTGGGGGAGTTAGTGCAAATAGTCACACACACACACACTGGGGGAGTTGGTGCAAATAGTCACACACACACTGGGGGAGTTGGTGCAAATAGTCACACACACACTGGGGGAGTTAGTGCAAATAGTCACACACTGGGGGAATTAGTGCAAATAGTCACACACTGGGGGAGTTAGTGCAAATAGTCACACACACTGGGGGAGTTAGTGCAAATAGTCACACACTGGGGGAATTAGTGCAAATAGTCACACACTGGGGGAGTTAGTGCAAATAGTCACACACACTGGGGGAATTAGTGCAAATAGTCACACACTGGGAGAATTAGTGCAAATAGTCACACACACACTGGGGGAGTTAGTGCAAATAGTCACACACACTGGGGGAGTTAGTGCAAATAGTCACACACACTGGGGGAGTTAGTGCAAATAGTCACACACACACTGGGGGAGTTAGTGCAAATAGTCACACACTGGGGGAGTTAGTGCAAATAGTCACACACTGGGGGAATTAGTGCAAATAGTCACACACTGGGTGAATTAGTGCAAATAGTCACACACACTGGGGGAGTTAGTGCAAATAGTCACACACACACACACACACTGGGGGAGTTCGAGCAAATAGTCACACACACTGGGGGAGTTAGTGCAAATAGTCACACACACTGGGGGAATTAGTGCAAATAGTCACACACTGGGAGAATTTGTGCAAATAGTCACACACTGGGAGAATTTGTGCAAATAGTCACACACACACTGGGGGAGTTAGTGCAAATAGTCACACACACTGGGGGAGTTAGTGCAAATAGTCACACACACTGGGGGAGTTAGTGCAAATAGTCACACACACACTGGGGGAGTTAGTGCAAATAGTCACACACACACACACACACACACACACACACACTGGGAAAGTTAGTGTAAATAGTCACACACTCACACACTGGGGGAATTAGTGCAAATAGTCACACACTGGGGGAATTAGTGCAAATAGTCACACACTGGGGGAATTAGTGCAAATAGTCACACACTGGGGGAATTAGTGCAAATAGTCACACACGGGGAATTAGTGCAAATAGTCACACACACACTGGGGGAGTTAGTGCAAATAGTCACACACTGGGGGAGTTAGTGCAAATAGTCACACACTGGGGGAATTAGTGCAAATAGTCACACACTGGGGGAATTAGTGCAAATAGTCACACACACTGGGGGAGTTAGTGCAAATAGTCACACACACACACACACACACTGGGGGAGTTCGAGCAAATAGTCACACACTGGGGGAGTTAGTGCAAATAGTCACACACACACGGGGAGTTAATGCAAATAGTCACACACACACACACACACTGGGGGAGTTAGTGCAAATAGTCACACACACACACTGGGGGAGTTAGTGCAAATAGTCACATACTGGGGGAATTAGTGCAAATAGTCACACACTGGGGGAATTAGTGCAAATAGTCACACACTGGGGGAATTAGTGCAAATAGTCACACACTGGGGGAATTAGTGCAAATAGTCACACACTGGGGGAGTTAGTGCAAATAGTCACACACACACACACACACACACACACACACACTGGGGGAGTTCGAGCAAATAGTCACACACACTGGGGGAGTTAGTGCAAATAGTCACACACGGGGAATTAGTGCAAATAGTCACACTGGGGAAATTAGTGCAAATTGTCACACTGGGGGAATTAGTGCACATAGTCACACACTGGGGGAATTAGTGCACATAGTCACACACTGGGGGAATTAGTGCAAATAGTCACACACACACTGGGGGAGTTAGTGCAAATAGTCACACACTGGGGGAATTAGTGCAAATAGTCACACACACACTGGGGGAGTTAGTGCAAATAGTCACACACACTGGGGGATTTAGTGCAAATAGTCACACACACTGGGGGATTTAGTGCAAATAGTCACACACTGGGGGAGTTAGTGCAAAAAGTCACACACACACTGGGGGAGTTAGTGCAAATAGTCACACACACACACACACTGGGGGAGTTAGTGCAAATAGTCACACACACACACTGGGGGAGTTAGTGCAAATAGTCACATACTGGGGGAATTAGTGCAAATAGTCACACACTGGGGGAATTAGTGCAAATAGTCTCACACTGGGGGAATTAGTGCAAATAGTCACACTGGGGGAATTAGTGCAAATAGTCACACACTGGGGGAATTAGTGCAAATAGTCACACACGGGGAATTAGTGCAAATAGACACACACACACTGGGGGAGTTAGTGCAAATAGTCACACACTGGGGGAATTAGTGCAAATAGTCACACTGGGGAATTAGTGCAATTAGTCACACACTGGGGGAATTAGTGCAAATAGTCACACACACACTGGGGGAGTTAGTGCAAATAGTCACACACACACACACACTGGGGGAGTTAGTGCAAATAGTCACACACTGGGGGAATTAGTGCAAATAGTCACACACACTGGGGGAGTTAGTGCAAATAGTCACACACTGGGGGAATCAGTGCAAATAGTCACACACACACACACACACTGGGGGAGTTAGTGCAAATAGTCACACACACTGGGGGAGTTAGTGCAAATAGTCACACACACTGGGGGAGTTCGTGCAAATAGTCACACACACACTGGGAGTTAGTGCAAATAGTCACACACACACGGGGAATTAGTGCACATAGTCACACACTGGGGGAATTAGTGCACATAGTCACACACTGGGGGAATTAGTGCACATAGTCACACACTGGGGGAATTAGTGCACATAGTCACACACTGGGGGAATTAATGCACATAGTCACACACACTGGGGGAGTTAGTGCAAATAGTCACACACACTGGGGGAGTTAGTGCAAATAGTCACACACACTGGGGGAGTTAGTGCAAATAGTCACACACACTGGGGGATTTAGTGCAAATAGTCACACACTGGGGGAGTTAGTGCAAATAGTCTGTCACGCACACTGGGGGAGTTAGTGCAAATAGTCACGCACACTGGGGGAATTAGTGCAAATAGTCACACACACTGGGAGAATTAGTGCAAATAGTCACACACACACTGGGGGAGTTAGTGCAAATAGTCACACACACTGGGGGAGTTAGTGCAAATAGTCACACACACTGGGGGAGTTAGTGCAAATAGTCACACACGCACTGGGGGAGTTAGTGCAAATAGTCACACACACACACACACACACACACACACACACACTGGGAAAGTTAGTGTAAATAGTCACACACTCACACACTGGGGGAATTAGTGCAAATAGTCACACACTGGGGGAATTAGTGCAAATAGTCACACACTGGGGGAATTAGTGCAAATAGTCACACACTGGGGGAATTAGTGCAAATAGTCACACACACACTGGGGGAGTTAGTGCAAATAGTCACACACTGGGGGAGTTAGTGCAAATAGTCACACACTGGGGGAATTAGTGCAAATAGTCACACACTGGGGGAATTAGTGCAAATAGTCACACACACTGGGGGAGTTAGTGCAAATAGTCACACACTGGGGGAATCAGTGCAAATAGTCACACACACACACACACTGGGGGAGTTAGTGCAAATAGTCACACACTGGGGGAGTTAGTGCAAATAGTCACACACACTGGGGGAGTTCGTGCAAATAGTCACACACACACGGGGAGTTAGTGCAAATAGTCACACACACACGGGGAATTAGTGCACATAGTCACACACTGGGGGAATTAGTGCACATAGTCACACACTGGGGGAATTAGTGCACATAGTCACACACTGGGGGAATTAGTGCACATAGTCACACACTGGGGGAATTAATGCACATAGTCACACACACTGGGGGAGTTAGTGCAAATAGTCACACACACTGGGGGAGTTAGTGCAAATAGTCACACACACTGGGGGAGTTAGTGCAAATAGTCACACACACTGGGGGATTTAGTGCAAATAGTCACACACTGGGGGAGTTAGTGCAAATAGTCTGTCACGCACACTGGGGGAGTTAGTGCAAATAGTCACGCACACTGGGGGAATTAGTGCAAATAGTCACACACACTGGGAGAATTAGTGCAAATAGTCACACACACACTGGGGGAGTTAGTGCAAATAGTCACACACACTGGGGGAGTTAGTGCAAATAGTCACACACACTGGGGGAGTTAGTGCAAATAGTCACACACACACTGGGGGAGTTAGTGCAAATAGTCACACACACACACACACACACACACACACTGGGAAAGTTAGTGTAAATAGTCACACACTCACACACTGGGGGAATTAGTGCAAATAGTCACACACTGGGGGAATTAGTGCAAATAGTCACACACTGGGGGAATTAGTGCAAATAGTCACACACTGGGGGAATTAGTGCAAATAGTCACACACACACTGGGGGAGTTAGTGCAAATAGTCACACACTGGGGGAGTTAGTGCAAATAGTCACACACTGGGGGAATTAGTGCAAATAGTCACACACTGGGGGAATTAGTGCAAATAGTCACACACACTGGGGGAGTTAGTGCAAATAGTCACACACACACACACACACTGGGGGAGTTCGAGCAAATAGTCACACACTGGGGGAGTTAGTGCAAATAGTCACACACACACGGGGAGTTAGTGCAAATAGTCACACACACACACACACACTGGGGGAGTTAGTGCAAATAGTCACCCACACACACTGGGGGAGTTAGTGCAAATAGTCACATACTGGGGGAATTAGTGCAAATAGTCACACACTGGGGGAATTAGTGCAAATAGTCACACACTGGGGGAGTTAGTGCAAATAGTCACACTGGGGGAATTAGTGCAAATAGTCACACTGGGGGAATTAGTGCAAATAGTCACACACTGGGGGAATTAGTGCAAATAGTCACACACTGGGGGAGTTAGTGCAAATAGTCACACTGGGGGAATTAGTGCAAATAGTCACACTGGGGGAATTAGTGCAAATAGTCACACACTGGGGGAATTAGTGCAAATAGTCACACACGGGGAATTAGTGCAAATAGTCACACACACACTGGGGGAGTTAGTGCAAATAGTCACACACTGGGGGAATTAGTGCAAATAGTCACACTGGGGGAATTAGTGCAAATAGTCACACACTGGGGGAATTAGTGCAAATAGTCACACACTGGGGGAATTAGTGCAAATAGTCACACACACACTGGGGGAGTTAGTGCAAATAGTCACACACACACACACACACACTGGGGGAGTTAGTGCAAATAGTCACACACTGGGGGAGTTAGTGCAAATAGTCACACACACTGGGGGAGTTAGTGCAAATAGTCACACACACTGGGGGAGTTAGTGCAAATAGTCACACACACTGGGGGAGTTAGTGCAAATAGTCACACACACGGGGAGTTAGTGCAAATAGTCACACACACACGGGGAATTAGTGCACATAGTCACACACTGGGGGAATTAGTGCGAATAGTCACACACTGGGCGAATTAGTGCAAATAGTCACACACACACACACTGGGGGAGTTAGTGCAAATAGTCACACACTGAAGGAATTAGTGCAAATAGTCACACACTGGGGGAATTAGTGCAAATAGTCACACACACACACACTGGGGGAGTGAGTGCAAATAGTCACACACACACACTGGGGGAGTTAGTGCAAATAGTCACACACACACACTGGGGCAATTAATGCAAATAGTCACACACTGGGGGAATTAATGCAAATAGTCACACACTGGGGGAATTAATGCAAATAGTCACACACCTGGGCGAATTAATGCAAATAGTCACACACTGGGGGAATTAATGCACGTAGTCACACACTGGGGGAATTAATGCAAATAGTCACACACTGGGGGAGTTAGTGCAAATCGCCACACACACTGGGGGGATTAGTGCAAATAGTCACACACTGGAGGAATTAATGCACGTAGTCACACACACTGGGGGAGTTAGTGCAAATAGTCACACACACTGGGGGAATTAGTGCAAATAGTCACACACACTGGGGGAATTAGTGCACATAGTCACACACACTGGGGGAATTAGTGCACATAGTCACACACACTGGTGGAATTAGTGCAAATAGTCACACACACTGGGGAAATTAATGCACATAGTCGCACACACTGGGGGAGTTAATGCACATAGTCACACACTGGCGGAGTTGGTGCAAATAGTCACACACTGGGGGAATTAGTGCAAATAGTCACACACTGGGAGAGTTACTGCAAATAGTCACACTGGGGGAAATTAGTGCAAATAGTCTCACTGGGGGAATTAGTGCACATAGTCACACACTGGGGGAATTAATGCAAATAGTTAGTGGAATTAGTGTAAATAGTTTCATGGTGTAAATAGTACAAATAGTTTAATGGTGTAAATAGTGTAAATTGTGCAAATAGTCACACTAGGGGAAATAGTGCAAATAATCACTGCTGTAAATGGTGCATATAGTTACAGTTACACTTGGGGAAATAGTGCAAGTAGTTATAATGGTGCAAGTCGTTTAATGGTGAAAATAGTGCCAATAGTTTAACGGTGAAAAAAGTTTAATGGTGTAAGTAATCAAAATAATTTAATGTAAATTGTTGCTCTGTTCCAAAGAAAACAACCCCAGCCTATCCAATCTTTCCTCATCGTTCAAATGATTATTGTTACCCTTGTTATGTGCTACACTAACTTTCTGACTAAACAGATAGGCGGGAAAAATGGGTCATTTTCCGGTTGGCAATCAGTAGTAACTAGTGGGGTGCCGCAGGGATCAGTGCTGGGGCCTCAACTATTTACAATCTATATTAATGACTTGGAAGAAGGGACTGAGTGTAACGTAGCCAAGTTTGCTGATGATACAAAGATGGGAGGAAAAGCAATGTGTGAGGAGGACACAAAAAATCTGCAAAGGGATATAGACAGGTTAAATGAGTGGGAAAAAAAATTGGCAGATGGAGTATAATGTGGGAAAGTGTTGAGGTTATTCACTTTGGCAGCAATAATAGAAAAGTAAATTATAATTTAAATGGAGAAAGATTGCAAAGTGCCGCAGTACAGCGGGACCTGGGGGTTACTTGTACATGAAACACAAAAGGTTAGTCTGCAGGTACAGCAAGTGATCAGGAAGGGCCAATGGTATCTTGGCCTTTGTTGCAAAGGGGATGGAGTATAAAAGCAGGGAAGTCTTGCTCCAGTTACACAGGGTATTGGTGAGGTCACACCTGGAGTACTGCGTGCACAGTTTTGCTCTCCGTATTTACGAAAGGATACACTTTGCTTTGGAGGCAGTTCAGAGAAGGTTCACTCGGTCGATTCCGGGGTTGAGGGGCTTGACTTATGAGGAAAGGTTGATCAGGTTGGGCCTCAACTCATTGGAATTCAGAAGAATGAGAGGTGATCTTATCGGAACGTATCAGATTATGAGGGGGGCTCGACAAGGTGGATGCAGAGAGGATGTTCCCACTGATGGAGGAGACTAGAACTAGGGGGCATGGTCTTAGAATAAGGCGTCGCCCATTTAACATAGAAACATAGAAAATATTAGCAGGATTAGGCCATTCGGCCCCTCGAGCCTACACCATTCAATACGATCATGGGCTGACCCTCTATCTCAGCACCATATTCCCGCTTTCTCCCCAGACCCCTTGATGTCTTTTGTGTCTAGAAATCTAACTATCTCCCTCTTAAATATATTCAGTGGCTTGGCCTTCTGTGGTAGAGAATTCCACAGGTTCACCTCCCTCTGAGTGAAGACATTTCTCCTCATCTCGCTCCTAAATTTCCTACCCCTGTATCCCGAGAGTGTGTGAGCCCTTGTTCTAGACTTCCCAGCCCCCCGGGGAAACATCCTCCCCCCGCATCCAGTCTGTCCAACCCCCGTCAGAATTTCATACCTTTCAATGAGATCCCCCTCTCGTTCTTCTAAACTCCAGTGAATACAGGGCCCAGTCGACCCAATCTCTCCTCGTACGGCAAGTCCTGCCCTCCCAGGAATCAGTCTGGTGAACCTTCGCTGCACTCCCTCTACGCCAAGTGCATCCTTCCTTAGGTAAGGAGACCAGAACTGCTCACAGTACTCCAGGTGCGGTCTCACCGAGGCCCCTGTGTAACTGCAGTAAGGCCTCCTTGCTCCTGTACTCAATCCCTCTCGCAATGAAGGCCAACGGACCACTTGCCTTCCTCACTGTTCACTGCCCCTGCGTGTTGGCTTTCAATGACCGGTGTACAGGGGCATTCTGTACATCGACACTTCCCCAAGCCCTCACCCTTTAAATAATACTTTGTATGATTTTCCTACCAAAGTGGATAACTTCACATTTATCCATGTTAAACTGCATTTGCCATGTGTTTGCCCACCCACTTAACCTATCGAGATCGCCCTTGCTGCTTCTTTGCATACTCCTCACAACCCCAACTAGTTTTGTGTCATCAGCAAACTTGAAAATACTACTTTGGTTCCCTCATCATTCATGTATAAATATTTTATATATATATATATATATATAGTGAATAACTGGGGCCCCAGCACTGATCCCTGTGGTACCCCACTAGTCACTGCCCACCACCCCGAAAAAGACCTGTTTATTCCCAATGAGATGAGGAATTTCTTCACTGAGGGTTGTGTTCTTGTAAATCTGTGGAATTCTCTGCCCCAGAGAGCTGTGGAGGCTGGGTCATTGAATATATTTAAGGCAGAGATAGACAGATTTTTGAGCGATTAAGGGAGTGAAGAGTTATGGGGAGCGGGCGGGGAAGTGGAGCTGAGTCCATGATCAGATCAGCCGTGATCTTATTGAATGGTGGAGCAGGCTCGAAGGGCCAACATTTCTATTCACAATATACATGAAGGAATTGAGTGTAATGTCTCCAGGTTTGCAGATGACACTAAACTGGGTGACGGTGTGAGCTGTGAGGAGGATGCTAAGAGGCTGCAGGGTGACTTTGGACAGGTTAGGTGAGTGGGGCAAATGCATGGCAGATGCAGTATAATGTGGATAAATGTGAGGTTATCCACTTTGGCAAAAACAGGAAGGCAGAATACTATCTGAATGGTGACCGATTAGGAAAAGGGGAGGTGCAACGAGACCTGGATGTCATGGTACATCAGTCATTGAAAGTTGGCCATGCAGGTACAGCAGGCGGTGAAGAAGGCAAATGGTATGTTGGCCTTCCTTGCGAGAGGATTTGAGTATAGGAGCAGGGAGGTCTTACTGCAGTTGTACAGAGCCTTGGTGAGGCCTCACCTGGAATATTGTGCACAGTTTTGGTCTCCTAATCTGAGGAAGGACATTCTTGCTATTGAGGGAGTGCAGCGAAGGTTCACCAGACTGATTCCCGGGATGGCAGGACTCACATTTGAAGAAAGACTGGATCGACTTGGCTTATATTCACTGGAATTTAGAAGAATGAGAGGGGGATCTCATAGAAACATGTAACATTCTGACGGGATTGGACAGGTTTAGATGCGGGAAGAATGTTCCCGATGTTGGGGAAGTCCAGAACCAGGGGCTCACACAGTCTAAGGATAAGGGGTAAGCCATTTAGGACCGAGATGAGGAGAAACTTCTTCACCCAGAGAATTGTGAACCTGTGGAATTCTCTACCACAGAAAGTTGTTGGGGGCCAGTTCGTTGGATATATTCAAAAGGGAGTTAGATGTGGCCCTTACGGCTAAAGGGATCAGGGGGGTATGGAGAGAAGGCAGGAGTGGGGTACTGAAGTTGCATGTTCAGCCATGATCATATTGAATGGCGGGTGGGGCAGGCTCGAAGGGCCCAATGGCGGGTGGGGCAGGCTCGAAGGGCCCAATGGCGGGGGGCAGGCTCGAAGGGCCCAATGGCGGGGGGCAGGCTCGAAGGGCCCAATGGCGGGGGGCAGGCTCGAAGGGCCCAATGGCGGGGGGCAGGCTCGAAGGGCCCAATGGCGGGGGGCAGGCTCGAAGGGCCCAATGGCGCGGGGCAGGCTCGAAGGGCCTAATGGCGGGGGGCAGGCTCGAAGGGCCCAATGGCCTGCTCCTGCACCTATTTTCTATGTTTCTATCTCATCCTTTATCATCAGGGCTCACCACCTTCCTTTTCCAGTCTGCCTCTTTTTTTTCTAAAAGTTAAGTACCCTGGAATATTTAATGGCAACCTTGGTCATTCTGCAACCACTTCTCCATTATGGCTACTGGATCAAACCCATCGATCTCTCTTTGTGCCATTAATACAGCTATCGTGTTACAAGTGCTTAGTGCATCGAGCCTTTAATGTGAGCTTCTTAGTATTTTTTCCCTCGTGAGTAAACTCTCTGTCCCTTCATGATGCAATGTGTTCGATCTTACACAAATCGATACGTTACTGCGTTCCTGTGTAACGGGCTTGAGGGGCTGAATGGGCCTCCTGTTCCTGTGTAACAGGCTCGAGGGGCTGAATGGGCCTCCTCCTGTTCCTGTGTAACAGGCTCGAGGGGCTGAATGGGCCTCCTCCTGTTCCTGTGTAACAGGCTCGAGGGGCTGAATGGGCCTCCTGTTCCTGTGTTACGGGCTCGAGGGGCCGAATGGGCCTCCTCCTGTTCCTGTGTAACAGGCTCGAGGGGCCGAATGGGCCTCCTCCTGTTCCTGTGTAACAAGCTCGAGGGGCCGAATGGGCATCCTCCTGTTCCTGTGTAACAGGCTCGAGGGGCTGAATGGGCCTCCTCCTGTTCCTGTGTAACAGGCTCGAGGGGCTGAATGGGCCTCCTCCTGTTCCTGTGTAACAGACTCGAGGGGCTGAATGGGCCTCCTCCTGTTCCTGTGTAACAGACTTGAGGGGCTGAATGGGCCTCCTCCTGTTCCTGTGTAACAGACTCGAGGGGCTGAATGGGCCTCCTGTTCCTGTGTAACAGGCTCGAGAGGCTGAATGGGCCTCCTGTTCCTGTGTAACAGGTTCGAGGGGCTGAATGGGCCTCCTCCTGTTCCTGTGTAACAGGCTCGAGGGACCGAATGGGCCTCCTGTTCCTGTGTTCCCTCATCCCCCAGAACCATTCTGGTCAATCTCCCTGTGCACCCTCTCCACAGCCTTGACAACCTTCCTAAAGTGCGGTGCCCAGAATTGGAGACACTACTCCAGTTGACAGTCAAGCAGTGATTTGAAAGATATTAGCATGTTACATTTCACAGCAGATGGCAGAATTCTTGTCTTTTGATTATGAGCACGATACAATTGTTTGTTTCTCAGGAACAGCCAATGTGTTTCCATTTCCTAACCACACGTACCTTTCAGTGAGAAAGTCTTGCTGTTAAGAATAAAATTTTAGGGTTTAATTACTCATTCTCGGAGGCAATGATAGTGCCCAACCTCACCGCTGCTGAAACCCTTATCCGTGCCTCTGTCCCCTCCAGACTGGACCGTTCCACCCGACGTAAACTAGGGGTGATCCAAAACTCGGCTGTCCCCGTGTCCTAACTCACACCCAGTCCCACTCACCCATCACCCACTGTGCTCACTGACCCCGTGTCCTAACTCACACCCAGTCCCACTCACCCATCACCCCCTGTGCCCCGTGTCCTAACTCACACCCAGTCCCACTCACCCATCACCCCCTGTGCTCACTGACCCCGTGTCCTAACTCACACCCAGTCGCACTCACCCATCACCCCCTGTGCTCACTGACCCCGTGTCCTAACTCACACCCAGTCCCACTCACCCATCACCCCCTGTGCTCACTGACCCCGTGTCCTAACTCACACCCAGTCCCACTCACCCATCACCCCCTGTGTTCGCTGACCTACATTGGCTCCCGGTTAAGCAACGTTCCGATTTCAAAATTCCCCATCCTTGATACAAATCCCTCCCTCGCCCCCCCTCCCTATCTCTGTAACCTCCCCCAGCCCCTACAATTCTCATCCTCCTGTTCAAATCCCTCCCTCGCCCCCCTCCCTATCTCTGTAACCTCCTCCAGCCCCTGTAACCCCCCGAGATCTCTGCGCTCCGATTTCCATTGCTCCACCATTGGCGGCCGTGCCTGTGGTGGCCTAGGCCTGTACGGCACTCCCTCTGTACTGCCCCTCCGACAGTACAGCACTCCCTCAGTACTGCCCCTCCGACAGTACAGCACTCCCTCAGTACTGCCCCTCCGACAGTACAGCACTCCCTCAGTACTGCCCCTCCGACAGCGCAGTACGGCACTCCCTCAGTACTGCCCCTCCGACAGTACAGCACTCCCTCAGTACTGCCCCTCCGACAGTACAGCACTCCCTCAGTACTGCCCCTCCGACAGTACAGCACTCCCTCAGTACTGCCCCTCCGACAGTACAGCACTCCCTCAGTACTGCCCCTCCGACAGTACAGCACTCCCTCAGTACTGCCCCTCCGACAGCGCAGTACGGCACTCCCTCAGTACTGCCCCTCCGACAGTACAGCACTCCCTCAGTACTGCCCCTCCGACAGTACAGCACTCCCTCAGTACTGCCCCTCCGACAGTACAGCACTCCCTCAGTACTGCCCCTCCGACAGTACGGCACTCCCTCAGTACTGCCCCTCCGACAGTACAGCACTCCCTCAGTACTGCCCCTCCGACAGTACGGCACTCCCTCAGTACTGCCCCTCCGACAGTACAGCACTCCCTCAGTACTGGCCCTCCGACAGTACGGCACTCCCTCAGTACTGGCCCTCCGACAGTACGGCACTCCCTCAGTACTGGCCCTCCGACAGTACGGCACTCCCTCAGTACTGCCCCTCCGACAGTACGGCACTCCCTCAGTACTGCCCCTCCGACAGTACAGCACTCCCTCAGTACTGCCCCTCCGACAGTACGGCACTCCCTCAGTACTGCCCCTCCGACAGTACGGCACTCCCTCAGTACTGGCCCTCCGACAGCGCAGTACGGCGCTCCCTCAGTACCGCCCCTCCGACAGCGCAGTGCGGCGCTCCCTCAGTACTGGCCCCGGGGAGTGGGGGCTCGTGTCCTAGAGCAGTGGCTTGGACACACCTACTCAGTCGGCAAGAGCCCACAAGCTGTTTGGCCGATATTTGGTTCTCTGCAGGATATGGAGCTGGATTCACTTTGTGTTAAGCCGGCCTGTTGCTATAGCGACCAGTTGAGCTTGGCTGCCTTTTATCGGCTTCACTGAGTGCGTTATTACAGGAAAGCTGTACTGGGCTTCAGGCGATTCTCCTGTGTGTGTGTGTGTGTCTCTCTCTCCTCTCTGTGTGTGTGTGTGTGTGTGTGTGTGTGTGTGTGTGTGTGTGTGTATCTCTCTCTCCTCTCTCTGTGTGTCTCTCTCCTCTCTGTGTGTGTGTGTGTGTGTGTATCTCTCTCTCCTCTCTCTGTGTGTGTGTGTGTATCTCTCTCCTCTCTCTGTGTGTGTGTGTGTGTCTCTCTCCTCTCTGTGTGTGTGTGTGTGTGTGTCTCTCTCCTCTCTGTGTGTGTGTGTGTGTCTCTCTCCTCTGTGTGTGTGTGTGTGTGTGTGTGTATCTCTCCTCTCTGTGTGTGTGTGTGTGTCTCCTCTCTGTGTGTGTGTGTGTATCTCTCTCTCCTCTCTCTGTGTGTGTGTGTGTCTCTCTCCTCTCTGTGTGTGTGTGTGTGTGTATCTCTCTCTCCTCTCTCTGTGTGTGTGTGTGTCTCTCTCCTCTGTGTGTGTGTGTGTCTCTCTCCTCTGTGTGTGTGTGTCTCTCTCCTCTGTGTGTGTGTGTGTCTCTCTCCTCTGTGTGTGTGTGTCTCTCTCCTCTGTGTGTGTGTGTCTCTCTCCTCTGTGTGTGTGTGTCTCTCTCCTCTCTCTGTGTGTGTCTCTCTCCTCTCTCTGTGTGTGTCTCTCTCCTCTCTCTCTGTGTGTGTCTCTCTCCTCTCTCTCTGTGTGTGTCTCTCTCCTCTCTCTCTGTGTGTGTCTCTCTCCTCTCTCTCTGTGTGTGTCTCTCTCCTCTCTCTCTGTGTGTGTCTCTCTCCTCTCTCTCTGTGTGTGTCTCTCTCCTCTCTCTCTGTGTGTGTCTCTCTCCTCTCTCTCTGTGTGTGTCTCTCTCCTCTCTCTCTGTGTGTGTCTCTCTCCTCTCTCTCTGTGTGTGTCTCTCTCCTCTCTCTCTGTGTGTGTCTCTCTCCTCTCTCTCTCTGTGTGTCTCTCTCCTCTCTCTCTGTGTGTGTCTCTCTCCTCTCTCTCTGTGTGTGTCTCTCTCCTCTCTCTCTGTGTGTGTCTCTCTCCTCTCTCTCTGTGTGTGTGTCTCTCCTCTCTCTCTGTGTGTGTCTCTCTCCTCTCTCTCTGTGTGTGTCTCTCTCCTCTCTCTCTGTGTGTGTCTCTCTCCTCTCTCTCTCTGTGTGTCTCTCTCCTCTCTCTCTCTGTGTGTCTCTCTCCTCTCTCTCTCTGTGTGTCTCTCTCCTCTCTCTCTGTGTGTGTCTCTCTCCTCTCTCTCTGTGTGTGTCTCTCTCCTCTCTCTCTGTGTGTGTCTCTCTCCTCTCTCTCTGTGTGTGTCTCTCTCCTCTCTGTGTGTGTCTCTCTCCTCTCTGTGTGTGTCTCTCTCCTCTCTGTGTGTGTCTCTCTCCTCTCTGTGTGTGTCTCTCTCCTCTCTGTGTGTGTCTCTCTCCTCTCTGTGTGTGTCTCTCTCCTCTCTGTGTGTGTCTCTCTCCTCTCTGTGTGTGTCTCTCTCCTCTCTGTGTGTGTCTCTCTCCTCTCTGTGTGTGTCTCTCTCCTCTCTGTGTGTGTCTCTCTCCTCTCTGTGTGTGTCTCTCTCCTCTCTGTGTGTGTCTCTCTCCTCTCTGTGTGTGTCTCTCTCCTCTCTGTGTGTGTCTCTCTCCTCTCTGTGTGTGTCTCTCTCCTCTCTGTGTGTGTCTCTCTCCTCTCTGTGTGTGTCTCTCTCCTCTCTGTGTGTGTCTCTCTCCTCTCTGTGTGTGTGTCTCTCTCCTCTCTGTGTGTGTGTCTCTCTCCTCTCTGTGTGTGTGTCTCTCTCCTCTCTGTGTGTGTGTCTCTCTCCTCTCTGTGTGTGTCTCTCTCCTCTCTGTGTGTGTCTCTCTCCTCTCTGTGTGTGTCTCTCTCCTCTCTGTGTGTGTCTCTCTCCTCTCTGTGTGTGTCTCTCTCCTCTCTGTGTGTGTCTCTCTCCTCTCTGTGTGTGTCTCTCTCCTCTCTGTGTGTGTCTCTCTCCTCTCTGTGTGTGTCTCTCTCCTCTGTGTGTGTCTCTCTCCTCTCTGTGTGTGTCTCTCTCCTCTCTGTGTGTGTCTCTCTCCTCTCTGTGTGTGTCTCTCTCCTCTCTGTGTGTGTCTCTCTCCTCTCTGTGTGTGTCTCTCTCCTC
>NW_027254602.1:228620-257458 GCF_044704955.1 Pristiophorus japonicus
CTCCCCTCTCTCTCTCTCTCTCTCTCTCTGCCTTGCCTCTCTCCGCCTCTCTTCTCTCCTCCTCTCTCTCTCTCTCCTCCTCTCTCTCTCTCCTCCTCTCTCTCTCGCTCTCTGCCTCTGGGAAAATGTTGGAGTCCATTATTAAAGAAGCAGTAGCAGGACATTTGGAAAAATTTGTCAGATGGAGTATAATGTGGGAAAGTGTGAGGTCATGCACTTTGGCAGAAAAAAAATCAAAGAGCAAGTTATTATTTAAATGGCGCAAGATTACAAAGTGCCGCAGTACAGCGGGACTTGGGGGTTACTTGTGCATGAAACACAAAAGGTTAGTATGCAGGTACAGCAAGTGATCAGGAAGGGCCAATGGTATCTTGGCCTTTATTGCAAAGGGGATGGAGTATAAAAGCAGGGAAGTCTTGCTCCAGTTATACAGGGTATTGGTGAGGCCACACCTGGAGTACTGCGTGCACAGTTTTGCTCTCCGTATTTGACGAAAGGACACACTTTGCTTTGGAGGCAGTTCAGAGAAGGTTCACTCGGTTGATTCCGGAGATGAGGGGGTTGACTTATGAGGAAAGGTTGAGGAGGTTGGGCCTCTACTCATTGGAATTCAGAAGAATGAGAGGTGATCTTATCGAAAGGTATCAGATTATGAAGGGGGCTCAACAAGGTGGATGCAGAGAGGATGTTCCCACTGATGGGGGAGACTAGAACTAGGGGGCATGGTCTGAGAATAAGGGGCCGCCCATTTAAAACTGAGATGAGGAGGAATTTCTTCTCAGAGGGTTGTAAATCTGTGGAACTCGCTGCCTCAGAGAGCTGTAGAAGCCGGGACATTGAATATATTTAAGACAGAGATAGACAGTTTCTTAACCGATAAGGGGGCGGGCAGGGAAGTGGAGCTGGGTCCATGATCGGATCAGCTGTGATCATATTAAATGGCGGAGCAGGGCTCGAGGGGCCGAATGGCCTACTCCTGCTCCGATTTCTTATGCTCGCTCTCTCAAGGCTCATCTGAAAGGCGGCATCTCCGACAATGCGGCGCTCCCTCGGTACTGCCGCTCCGACAGTGCAGTGTTCCTTCAGTACCGCCCCTCCGACAGCGCAGTACGGCGCTCCCTCAGGACCGCCCCTCCGACAGCGCAGTACGGCGCTCCCTCAGTACTGCCCCTCCGACAGCGCAGTACGGCGCTCCCTCACTACCGCCCCTCCGACAGCGCGGCACTCCCTCAGTACTGCCCCTCCGACAGTACGGCACTCCCTCAGTACCGCCCCTCCGACAGCGCAGTACGGCGCTCCCTCAGTACTGCCCCTCCGACAGCGCAGTACGGCGCTCCCTCAGTACTGCCCCTCCGACAGTACGTCTCCCTCAGTACTGCCCCTCCGACAGTACGGCGCTCCCTCAGTACTGCCCCTCCGACAGTACGGCGCTCCCTCAGTACTGCCCCTCCGACAGTACGGCGCTCCCTCAGTACTGCCCCTCCGACAGTACGGCGCTCCCTCAGTACTGCCCCTCCGACAGTACGGCGCTCCCTCAGTACTGCCCCTCCGACAGTACGGCAGTCCCTCACTACCGCCCCTCCGACAGCGCGGCACTCACTCGCGAACAGCAAGCGTCGATTGAGCTGCGGATCTCCAATGCAACAGTGGGTAGTTGAGAGGGTACGGCACTGTGGACCAGCCCCCCAGAGGCGGGCACGAGTCCCACTGTGGCAAAGTTGTGAGGACCAGCCACCCCAAACCACGCTGGCACACACCTTGAGTCTTGGTGATGGGCAATGGGTGGGCTTTAGTAATTGCAACACAGAAATGGGCCGTTCAGCCCCACCAGTCCGTGTCGCCGTTTATGTTCCACATCTGCCCCCTTCCATCTCTCCCCATCACCATATCCTTCCATTCCTTTCTCCCTCATGTGTTTATCCAGCTTGCCCCTTAAATACTTCTCTGCTAATTGCCTGAACCACTCCCTGTGGTAGCAAATTCCATGTTCTCATCGCATAGAAAATAGGTGCAGGAGCAGGCCATTGGGCCCTTCGAGCCTGCACCACCATTCAATATGATCATGGCTGATCATTCCCTCAGTACCCTACTCCTGCCTTCTCTCCATACCCCCCTGATCCCTTTAGCCTTAAGGGCCACATCTAACTCCCTTTTGAATATATCCAACGAACTGGCCCCCAACAACTTTCTGTGGTAGAGAATTCCACAGGTTCACAATTCTCTGGGTGAAGAAGTTTCTCCTCATCTCGGTCCTAAATGGCTTACCCCTTATCCTTAGACTGTGTGAGCCCCTGGTTCTGGACTTCCCCAACATCGGGAACATTCTTCCTGCATCTAACCTGTCCAGTCCCGGTATAATTATATCTGTTTCTATGAGATCCCCTCTCATTCTTCTAAACTCCAGTGAATATAAGCCCAGTCGATCCAGTCTTTCTTCATTTGTCAGTCCTGCCATCCCGGGAATCAGTCTGGTGAACCTTCGCTGCACTCCCTCAATAGCAAGAATGTCCTTCCTCAGATTAGGAGACCAAAACTGAACACAATATTCCAGGTGTGGCCTCACCAAGGCCCTGTACAACTTCAGTAAGACCTCCCTGCTCCTATACTCAAATCCTCTCGCTATGAAGGCCAACATACCATTTGCCGCCTTCACCGCCTGCTGTACCTGCATGCCAACTTTCAACGACTGATGTCAGGAGCAGTTGTAGGCCATTCGGCCCCTCGAGCCTGCACCACCATTTAATACGATCACGGGCTGACCCTCTATCTCAACACCATATTCCCGCTTTCTCCCCAGACCCCTTGATGCCTTTTGTGTCTAGAAATCTATCTATCGCCCTCTGAAATATATTCAGTGGCTTGGCCTCCACAGCCTTCTGTGGTAGAGAATTCCACAGGTTCACCACCCTCTGAGTGAAGACATTTCTCCTCATCTCGCTCCTAAATGTCCTACCCTGTATCCCGAGACTGTGTGAGCCCTTGTTCTAGACTTCCCAGCCCCCGGGGAAACATCCTCCCCGCGCATCCAGTCTGTCCAACCCCGTCAGAATTTGATACCTTTCGATGAGATCCCCCTCTCGTTCTTCTAAGCTCCAGTGAGTACAGGGCCCGGTCGACCCAATCTCTCCTCATATGGCAGTCCTGTCCTCCCAGGAATCAGTCTGGTGAACCTTCGCTGCACTCCCTCTATGGTAGGTATATCCTTCCTTCGGTAAGGAGACCAAAACATTTTCCAACATTCCATAGACTCTGGAACAGTTCCTATGGATTGGAGGGTAGCTAATGTAACCCCACTTTTTAAAAAAGGAGGGAGAGAGAAAATGGGTAATTATAGACCGGTTAGCCTGACATCGGTGGTGGGGAAAATGTTGGAATCAATTAATAAAGATGTAATAGTAGCGCATTTGGAAAGCAGTGACAGGATCGGTCCAAGTCAGCATGGATTTATGAAAGGGGAAATGATGCTTGACAAATCTTCTAGAATTTTTTGAGGATGTAACTAGTAGAATGGACAAGGGAGAACCAGTGGATGTGGTGTATTTGGACTTTCAAAAGGCTTTTGACAAGGTCCCACACAAGAGATTGGTGTGCAAAATTAAAGCACATGGTATTGGGGGTAATGTACTGACGTGGATTGAGAACTGGTTGGCAGATAGGAAGCAAAGAGTCGGGATAAACGGGTCCTTTTCAGAATGGCAGGCAGTGACTAGTGGGGTACCGCTGGGCCTCAGGGGCCCCAGGTATTTACAATATATATTAATGATTTAGACAAAGGAATTGAGTGTAATATCTCCAAGTTTGCAGATGACACTAAGCTGGTGGCAGTGTGAGCTGTGAGGAGGATGCTAAGAGGCTGCAGGGTGACTTGGACAGGTTAGGTGAGTGGGCAAATGCATGGCAGATGCAGTATAATGTGGATAAATGTGAGGTGATCCACTTTGGGGGCAAAAACAGGAAGGCAGAATATTATCTGAATGGCGGCAGATTAGGAAAAGGGGAGGTGCAACGAGACCTGGGTGTCATGGGACATCAGTCATTGAAAGTTGGCCATGCAGGTACAGCAGGCGGTGAAGAAGGCAAATGGTATGTTGGCCTTCATAGCGAGAGGATTTGAGTATCGGAGCAGGGAGGTCTTACTGCAGTTGTACAGGGCCTTGGTGAGGCCACACCTGGAATATTGTGTTCAGTTTTGGTCTCCTAATCTGAGGAAGGACATTCTTGCTATTGAGGGAGTGCAGCGAAGGTTCACCAGACTGATTCCTGGGATGGCAGGACTGACATATGAAGAAAGACTGGATCGACTGGGCTTATATTAGAAGAATGAGAGGGGATCTCATAGAAACATATAAAATTCTGACGGGACTGGACAGGTTAGATGCAGGAAGAATGTTCCCGATGTTGGGGAAGCCCAGAAAGAACCAGGGCTCACAGTCTTAAGGATAAGGGGTAAGCCATTTAGGACCGAGATGAGGAGAAACTTCTTCACCCAGAGAATTGTGAACCTGTGGAATTCTCTACCACAGAAAGTTGTTGAGGGAAGGGGAGGGTGGGACTGGTTTGCCGCACGCTCCTTCCACTGCCTGCGCTTGCTTTCTGCATGCTCTCGGCGACGAGACTCGAGGTGCTCAGCGCCCTCCCGGATGCACTTCCTCCACTTAGGGGCGGACTGGTCTTTGGGCCAGGGACTCCCAGGTGTCGGTGGGGATGTTGCACTTTATCAGGGGGAGGGGTGTGTGTTCCTTGTAACGTTTCCTCTGCCCACCTGGGGCTCGCTTGCCCGTGAAGGAGTTCCGAGTGGAGCGCTCGCTTTGGGGAGTCTGGTGTCTGTGGACATGCCGACAATGTGGCCCTGCCCAGCGGAGCTGGTCGAGTGTGTGGTCAGTGCTTCGATGCTGGGGATGTCGGGCCTGGTCGAGGACGCTAACGTTGGTGCGTCTGTCCTCCCGGGGGGGATTTGCGGGATCTTGCGGAGACAGCGTCGGTGGTATTTCTCCAGCGACTCGAGGTGTCTACTGTACACGGTCCGTGTCTCTGAGCCATACAGGAGGGCGGGTATCACTACAGCCCTGTAGACCATGAGCTGGGGGTGAGGTGTCTACTGTACACGGTCCGTGTCTCTGAGCCACACAGGAGGGCGGGTATCACTACAGCCCTGTAGACCATGAGCTGGGGGTGAGATACCTACTGTACACGGTCCGTGTCTCTGAGCCACACAGGAGGGCGGGTATCACGACAGCCCTGTCGACCATTTATAGCTCGTGATTGGATTGTCAAGCTCATGCTTTTGCTCTCTTCTGCCTCCTCTCCAGAACGCGACAAGGAAAACCGACACAAGAAGAAAAGCCGGAGCCGTTCCCGCAGCCGAGAACGCAAGAGGCGGAGTCGGAGCAGGGAACGGCCAAATCGGGAAAGAAGGAGCGCTTCCCGAGAACGTAGGCGTCGCAGGTAATTGACCGCCTTGGATTCACGTTCGTCAGTAACGCGGTACTGGGGGAGAGGCGTCAGAGAGTGACTGAAGGGGCTGGATTAACGTCAGTCAGGATACAGACAGGAAAAGAACGTTTGTTTCAGTGGTGTTTTATGTCTGGCATCGCCCACTCTCGGCCCCTCTCCCTCCCCACCCCCCCTCTTGGCCCCTCTCCCTCTCTTCTCTCCCCCCTCCCCCCCCCCCTTCAACCCCTCTCCCTCTCCCCAACCCCCCCCCCCCCCTTCTCTGTCTCTCTCCGCCCCCCTCTCTGCAGCTGCCTCTAACCTCCCTTCTCTCTCTCTCTCTCTCTCTCTCTCTCTCTCCGCAGCCGATCACCTCGCCGGGTGCAGAAGAAGAAGCCTTACAAGTACTGGGACGTTCCCCCGCCAGGCTTCGAACACATCACCCCCATGCAGTACAAAGCAATGCAAGGTGAGCTGCATCGAGCCCCCCGGCACTCTGTTTATCTCCCACCCAGCCCGTTGCACAGGGACAGGAGGAGGCCCATTCAGTCCCTCGAGCCTGTTACACAGGAACCGGAGGCTCGTTCAGCCCCTCGGGCCTGATACGGGATTATGGGGCACGAGTCCGCGAGTCTAGACACCTACCTCCGACAGTACGGCGCTCCCTCAGTACTGCTCCTCCGACAGTACGGCGCTCCCTCAGTACTGCCCCTCCGACAGCGCAGTACGGCGCTCCCTCAGTACTGCCCCTCCGACAGTGCGGCACTCCCTCAGTACTGCCCCTCCGACAGTGCGGCATTCCCTCAGTACTGCCCCTCCGACAGTACGGCACTCCCTCAGTACTGCCCCTCCGACAGTACGGCACTCCCTCAGTACTGCCCCTCCGACAGTGCGGCATTCCCTCAGTACTGCCCCTCCGACAGTGCGGCATTCCCTCAGTACTGCCCCTCCGACAGTACGGCGCTCCCTCAGTACTGCCCCTCCGACAGCGCAGTACGGCACTCCCTCAGTACTGCCCCTCCGACAGCGCAGTACGGCACTCCCTCAGTACTGCCCCTCCGACAGCGCAGTATGGCACTCCCTCAGTACTGACCCTCCGACAGCGCAGTACGGCACTCCCTCAGTACTGCCCCTCCGACAGCGCAGTACGGCGGTCCCTCAGTACCGCCCCTCCGACAGCGCAGTACGGCACTCCCTCAGTACCGCCCCTCCGACAGCGCAGTACGGCACTCCCTCAGTACTGCCCCTCCGACAGTACGGCACTCCCTCAGTACTGCCCCTCCGACAGTACGGCACTCCCTCAGTACTGCCCCTCCGACAGTGCGGCACTCCCTCAGTACTGCCCCTCCGACAGTACGGCACTCCCTCAGTACTGCCCCTCCGACAGTGCGGCATTCCCTCAGTACTGCCCCTCCGACAGTACGGCGCTCCCTCAGTACTGCCCCTCCGACAGTGCGGCACTCCCTCAGTACTGTCCCTCCGACAGTACGGCACTCCCTCAGTACTGCCCCTCCGACAGTGCGGCATTCCCTCAGTACTGCCCCTCCGACAGTACGGCGCTCCCTCAGTACTGCCCCTCCGACAGTACGGCGCTCCCTCAGTACTGCCCCTCCGACAGCGCAGTACGGCGCTCCCTCAGTACTGCCCCTCCGACAGCGCAGTACGGCACTCCCTCATACTGCCCCCGGGGGCAGTGATCGAACTCTCGAGCTTCTGAATCTGGCGGGCGGACGGAAGAAGTTTTTCAAATGTCTAATCTTTTTTTATTTTTCCACTCTGTCTCTCCTTCGGTTTTGCTTTTTATAAAGCGGCAGGTCAAATTCCAGCCACTGCACTGCTGCCCACAGTGACTCCTGACGGATTGTCAGTCACCCCAACCCAAGTTCCAGTGGTTGGGAGTCAAATGACCAGACAAGCAAGGAGACTCTACGTTGGAAATATTCCCTTCGGCGTAACTGAGGTAATTGTCAGGAAGAAAATGGAGTAAAGCTCCCTCTACACTGTCCCATCAAACACTCCCAGGGCAGGTACAGGGGGTTAGCTACAGAGTAAAGCTCCCTCTACACTGTCCCATCAAACACTCCCAGGGCAGGTACAGGGGGTTAGATACAGAGTAAAGCTCCCTCTGCACTGTCCCATCAAACACTCCCAGGGCAGGTACAGGGGGTTAGATACAGAGTAAAGCTCCCTCTACACTGTCCCATCAAACACTCCCAGGGCAGGTACAGGGGGTTAGATACAGAGTAAAGCTCTCTCTACACTGTCCCATCAAACACTCCCAGGGCAGGTACAGGGGGTTAGATACAGAGTAAAGCTCCCTCTACACTGTCCCCATCAAACACTCCCAGGGCAGGTACAGGGAGTTAGATACAGAGTAAAGCTCCCTCTGCACTGTCCCCATCAAACACTCCCAGGGCAGGTACAGGGGGTTAGATACAGAGTAAAGCTCCCTCTACACTGTCCCATCAAAAACTCCCAGGGCAGGTATAGGGGTTAGATACAGAGTAAAGCTCCCTCTACGCTGTCCCATCAAACACTCCCGGGGCAGGTACAGGGGGTTAGATACAGAGTAAAGCTCCCTCTACACTGTCCCCATCAAACACTCCCAGGGCAGGTACAGGGGGTTAGATACAGAGTAAAGCTCCCTCTACACTGTCCCATCAAACACTCCCAGGGCAGGTACAGGGGGTTAGATACAGAGTAAAGCTCCCTCTACACTGTCCCATCAAACACTCCCGGGGCAGGTACAGGGGGTTAGATACAGAGTAAAGCTCCCTCTACACTGTCCCATCAAACACTCCCGGGGCAGGTACAACACGGGAGAGATTGAGTAGAATATTCAAGGCTGAGATCGCTAGATTTTTGGACTCTAGGGATACGGGGATCGGGCGGGAAAGTGGAGCTGAGGTCGAAGATCTGCCGTGATCGTATTAAATGGCGGAGCAGGCTCGAGGGGCCGAATGGCTGACTCCTGCTCCTATTTCTTACCTTCTGTGAACTCTTCATCCCCTCGCTCGGTGGTGGGATTCATCCCCAGGGTCCCGGAGAGGTGAGTGGACTGTGTCTGACTCGCCATCCGAACTCCTCGAGTTACCCTCTTTCTGTGGACCACTTGCTAAATGGCCCTTGTAGTTTTCATTCGAAAAACATCAGGACAAAGTATTATTGAAACGGTGACTGCTTGGGGAAGTGTCGAGGTCCAGAGGGGACCTGGGTGCCCCTGTACACCGGTCATTGAAAGCCAACACGCAGGGGCAGCGAGCAGTGAGGAAGGCAAGTGGTCCGTTGGCCTTCATTGCGAGAGGGTTTGAGTACAGGAGCAAGGAGGTCTTACTGCAGTTACACAGGGGCCTCGGTGAGACCGCACCTGGAGTACTGTGAGCAGTTTGGGTCTCCTTACCCAAGGAAGGATACACTTGCCATAGAGGGAGTGCAGCGAAGGTTCACCAGTCTGATTCCTGGGAGGGCAGGACTGCCGTATGAGGAGAGATTGGGTCGACTGGGCCCTGTATTCACTGGAGTTTAGAAGAACGAGAGGGGGATCTCATTGAAAGGTATAAAATTCTGACGGGGTGGTTGAACAGACTGGATGTGGGGGGAGGATGTTTCCCCGGGGGGCTGGGAAGTCTAGAACAAGGGCTCACACAGTCTCGGGATACGGGGTCGGAAATTTAGGACCGAGATGAGGAGAAATGTCTTCACTCAGAGGATGGTGAACCTGTGGAATTCTCTACCACAGAAGGCCAAGTCACTGAATATATTTAAGAGGGCAATAGATAGATTTCTAGACACACAAGGCGTCAAGGGTCCTGGGGAGAAAGCGGGAATATGGTGTTGAGAGAGAGAGGATCAGCCATGATCATATTGAATGACGGTGCAGGCTCGAAGGGCCGAATATCCCCCACCCCACCCGTTTGGAGTTAAGCAGGGGGTGGGATTATCCCAGGGATCGCATTCCTGACATCTGACTGTCGACCCTGTTGTCGTGGGGTGTTGTCTTGTGTTTGTTGCATGCAGTACGTTCGAGGGGAGGACTAAGAGGGATTAAAGATTAGATCAGAAATGTTGTACGCCGGAACAGGAATTGCCATTGATATAGCGCCTGTGACGGAGTAAAACGTCCCAGGGTGCTTCACAGGAGCGAGTATCAAACGCAATTCGACCCCGAGCCACACAGAGATATTAGGGACAGGCGAGCAAAAGCTGGGTCACAGAGGTGGGTTTTAAGGAGCGTCTTGAAGGAGGAGAGAGAGAGGCGGAGAGGTTTAGGGAGGGAGTTCCAAAGCTTGGGGGCCCCAGGCAGCTGAAGGCACGGCCATCGATGGTGGAGCGATATGGGGGATGCTCAAGAGGGCAGAATTGGAGGAACGCAGAGATGTCGGAGAGTTGGAGGAGGTTACGGAGATAGGGAAAGAGCGAGAGAGGGATTTGAACAGGAGGATGAGAATTGTAGGGGCTGGAGGAGATGGGGAGGGGGGCGAGGGAGGGATTGGAACAGGAGGATAAGAATTTTACAATCGAGGCGTTGCTTAACCCGGAGCCAATGTGGGTCAGCGAGCACAGGGGGTGATGGGTGAGTGGGACTGGGTGTGAGTTAGGACACGGGGCAGTGAGCACAGGGGGTGATGGGTGAGTGGGACTGGGTGTGAGTTAGGACACGGGGTCAGTGAGCACAGGGGGTGATGGGTGAGTAGGACTGGGTGTGAGTTAGGACACGGGGCAGTGAGCACAGGGGGTGATGGGTGAGTGGGACTGGGTGTGAGTTAGGACACGGGGTCAGTGAGTCCCATCTCCGGTCGGAGCGTAACCTGCTGTGTGCGCCTGTTGTGTCCCCACACAGGAGGCAATGGCGGACTTCTTCAACGCCCAGATGCGCCTGGCCGCACTGTCCCAGGCAGCAGGAAACCCCGTGCTTGCCGTCCAGATCAACCAGGATAAGAACTTTGCCTTTCTCGAGGTAAGGGCGCTGGAGCTGCGTGTTTGGGGACCGGGGAGGACGGTTGTCGAGTCCCTGTCACAGGGTGGGACAGATAGACGTTGAGGGAAGGGGAGGGTGGGACTGGTTTGCCGCACGCTCCTTCCGCTGCCTGCGCTCGCTTTCTGCGTGCTCGCAATTGGCGACGAGACTCGAGGTGCTCAGCGCCCTCCCGGATGCACTTCCTCCACTCGGGGGCGGACTGGTCTTTGGGCCAGGGGGGACTCCCAGGTGTCGGTGGGGGATGTTGCACTTTATCAGGGGAGGGGTGTGTCCCTTGTAACGTTTCCTCTGCCCCACCTTGGGGGCTCGCTTGCCCGTGAAGGAGTTCCGAGTAGAGCGCTCGCTTTGGGGAGTCTGGTGTCTGGAGGGGGGGGGGAACGTGCGGACAATGTGGCCCTGCCCAGCGGAGCTGGTCGAGTGTGTGGTCAGTGCTTGGATGCTGGGGATGTCGGGCCTGGTCGAGGACGCTAACGTTGGTGCGTCTGACCTCCCGGGGGATTTGCGGGATCTCGCGGAGACAGCGTCGGTGGTATTTCTCCAGCGACTCGAGGTGTCTGCTGTACACGGTCCGTGTCTCTGAGCCATACAGGAGGGCGGGTATCACTGCAGCCCTGTAGACCATGAGCTGGGGGTGAGGTGTCTACTGTACACGGTCCGTGTCTCTGGGCCATACAGGAGGGCGGGTATCACTACAGCCCTGTAGACCATGAGCTGGGGGTGAGGTGTCTACTGTACACGGTCCGTGTCTCTGGGCCATACAGGAGGGCGGGTATCACTACAGCCCTGTAGACCATGAGCTGGGGGTGAGGTGTCTACTGTACACGGTCCGTGTCTCTGAGCCATACAGGAGGGCGGGTATCACTACAGCCCTGTAGACCATGAGCTGGGGGTGAGGTGTCTGCTGTACACGGTCCGTGTCTCTGGGCCATACAGGAGGGCGGGTATCACTACAGCCCTGTAGACCATGAGCTGGGGGTGAGGTGTCTGCTGTACACGGTCCGTGTCTCTGGGCCATACAGGAGGGCGGGTATCACTACAGCCCTGTAGACCATGAGCTGGGGGTGAGGTGTCTACTGTACACGGTCCGTGTCTCTGGGCCATACAGGAGGGCGGGTATCACTACAGCCCTGTAGACCATGAGCTGGGTGGTGGGTTTGAGGGGCCTGGTCTTCGAACACTCTGTTCCTCAGGCGGCCGAAGGCTGCACTGGCGCACTGGAGGCGGTGTTGTTCCTCGTCGCCAATGTTTGCCCTTGTTGATAGGAGGGTCCCGAGGTATGGGAAATGGTCCTCGTTGTCCAGGGTTGCCCCGTGGATCTTGATGACTGGGGGGGCAGTGCTGTGTGGTGAGGACAGGCTGGCGGAGGACCTTGGTCTTACGGATGTTTAGCGTAAGGCCCACGCTTTCGTACACCTCGGTAAATACGTTGCCTCTGTCCTGGAGTTGAGCCTCTCTCTCTTTCTCCCCCCCCCCCCCCCCCCTTCCCCCCACACCTCCGTTGCTCCAGTTCCGGTCGGTTGACGAAACGACACAGGCGATGGCCTTCGACGGCATCATCTTCCAGGGGCAGTCGCTCAAAATTCGGCGTCCACACGACTACCAGCCGCTGCCGGGGATGTCGGAGAACCCGTCGGTTTACGTGCCAGGTAACGGGCGAGGGTTGGAGGGGTGAGGGCGGGTCATGGTAGCGCGGGGCGGGAGAGAGCTGGGTATTGCCCGTGGGTCTGGGCCAGAACAGGTGGCGGCTTGGTGTCCCGCTCCAGAGACTCGAGCGCAGAGACCCACGCTGACATCCCCGTGCCAGATCTGAACTGATTCTCTCTCTGTGTGTGTGTGTCTCTCTGTGTGTGTCTCTCTGTGTGTGTCTCTCTGTGTGTGTCTCTCTGTGTGTGTCTCTCTGTGTGTGTCTCTCTGTGTGTGTCTCTCTGTGTGTGTCTCTCTGTGTGTGTCTCTCTGTGTGTGTCTCTCTGTGTGTGTCTCTCTGTGTGTGTCTCTCTGTGTGTGTCTCTCTGTGTGTGTCTCTCTGTGTGTGTCTCTCTGTGTGTGTCTCTCTGTGTGTGTCTCTCTGTGTGTGTCTCTCTGTGTGTGTCTCTCTGTGTGTGTCTCTCTGTGTGTGTCTCTCTGTGTGTGTCTCTCTGTGTGTGTCTCTCTGTGTGTGTCTCTCTGTGTGTGTCTCTCTGTGTGTGTCTCTCTGTGTGTGTCTCTCTGTGTGTGTCTCTCTGTGTGTGTCTCTCTGTGTGTGTCTCTCTGTGTGTGTCTCTCTGTGTGTGTCTCTCTGTGTGTGTCTCTCTGTGTGTGTCTCTCTGTGTGTGTCTCTCTGTGTGTGTCTCTCTGTGTGTGTCTCTCTGTGTGTGTCTCTCTGTGTGTGTCTCTCTGTGTGTGTCTCTCTGTGTGTGTCTCTCTGTGTGTGTCTCTCTGTGTGTGTCTCTCTGTGTGTGTCTCTCTGTGTGTGTCTCTCTGTGTGTGTCTCTCTCTCTCTCTGTGTGTCTCTCTCTCTCTCTGTGTGTCTCTCTCTCTCTCTGTGTGTCTCTCTCTCTCTCTGTGTCTCTCTCTCTCTCTCTGTGTCTCTCTCTCTCTCTCTGTGTCTCTCTCTCTCTCTCTGTGTCTCTCTCTCTCTCTCTGTGTCTCTCTCTCTCTCTCTGTGTCTCTCTCTCTCTCTCTGTGTCTCTCTCTCTCTCTCTGTGTCTCTCTCTCTCTCTCTCTCTCTCTCTCTCTCTCTCTCTCATCTTGCTCACTTCATGCCATGAGAACATTGTCCAGTGAGCAGAGATTGAGCAGACTGGGCCGATAGTCTCTGGAGTTTAGAAGAATGAGACGGGATCTCATTGAAACAGACACAATCCTTACAGGGTTCGACAGGGTAGATGCAGGAAGGGTGTTTCCCCCGGGGCTGGGGAATCTAGAACCAGGGAGGGGCACAGTCTCAGGATAAGGGGTCGGCCATTTAGGACGAAGATGAGGAGGAATTTCTTCACTCAGAGGTGGGGTGAATCTCTGGAACTCTCTGCCCCAGAGGGCTGTGGAGGCTCAGTCGTTGAGTATAGCCAAGGCTGAGCTCGAGAGATTTTTGGGGTCGAGGGGGAATCGAGGGATCGGGCGGGAACGCGGGGTTGAGGTCGAGGATCGGACGTGATCTCATTGAATGGCGGAGCTGGCTCGAGGGGCCAAATGGCCGACTGCTGCTCCGAATTCTTGCGGTCAGTCGCTGTTGGGTGTGATTGAAGTTGGTGTTGATTTCTCACCTGCGCGCTCTCTCTCTCTCTCTCTCTCTCATCTCCACAGGTGTCGTCTCCACTGTTGTCCCAGATTCTCCCCACAAGCTATTCATCGGGGGTTTGCCGAACTACCTTAATGACGATCAGGTAACCGCAGCAACGCTTGTCCCGGTTGGGGGGGGGGGGGTGTGAAATCAAAGACACGGTATGGCCGGGGCTGGTATTCGGGTTACAGGGCAACAGCGGGTATGTGGGGTTCGACCAAAAATCAGCCCGTGATCGCATTGAATGGCGGATGTATAAAACGGGGGAGAGAGTGACCAAAGTAAATGTTGGTCCCTTTAGAAGATGAGAAGGGGGATTTAATAATGGGAAATGTGGAAATGGCTGAGACCGTAAACAATTATTTTGCTTCGGTCTTCACAGTGGAAGACACAAAAACCATGCCAAAGATTGCTGGTCACGGGAATGCGGGAAGGGAGGACCTTGAGACAATCACTATCACTAGGGGAGGTAGTGCTGGACAGGCTAATGGGACTCGAGGTAGACAAGTCCCCTGGTCCGGATGAAATGCATCCCAGGGTATTAAAAGAGATGGCGGAAGTTATAGCAGATGCATTCGTTATAATCTACCAAAATTCTCTGGACTCTGGGGAGGTACCAGCGGATTGGAAAGCAGCTAATGTAACGCCTCTGTTTTTAAAAAAGGGGGCAGACAAAAGGCAGGTAACTATAGGCCGGTTAGTTTAACATCTGTAGTGGGGAAAATGCTTGAAGCTATCATTAAGGAAGAAATAGCGGGACATCTAGATAGGAATAGTGCAATCAAGCAGACACAGCATGGATTCATGAAGGGGAAATCATGTTTAACTAATTTACTGGAATTCTTTGAGGATATCACGAGCACGGTGGATAGAGGTGTACCGATGGATGTGGTGTATTTAGATTTCCAAATGGCATTCGATAAGGTGCCACACAAAAGGTTACTGCAGAAGATAAAGGTACGCGGAGTCAGAGGAAATGTATTAGCATGGATCGAGAATTGGCTGGCGAACAGAAAGCAGAGAGTCGGGATAAATGGGTCCTTTTCCGGTTGGAAATCAGTGGTTCGTGGTGTGCCACAGGGATCGGTGCTGGGACCACAACTGTTTACAATATACATAGATGACCTGGGAGAGGGGACAGAGTGTAGTGTAACAAAATTTGCAGATGAGACAAAGATTAGTGGGAAAGCGGGTTGTGTAGGGGACACAGAGAGGCTGCAAAGAGGTTTAGATAGGGTTAAGCGAATGGGCTAAGGTTTGGCAGATGGAATACAATGTCGGAAAGTGTGAAGTCATCCACCTTGGGGGGGGGGGGGAAAAAAAAAACAGTAAAAGGGAATATTATTTGACTGGGGAGAAATTACAACATGCTGCGGTGCAGAGGGACCTGGGGGTCCTTGTGCGTGAATCCCAAAAAGTTAGTTTGCAGGTGCAGCAGGTAATCAGGAAGGTGAATGGAATGTTGGCCTTCATTGCGAGAGGGATGGAGTACAAAAGCAGGGAGGTCCTGCTGCAACTGTACAGGGTATTGGTGAGGCCGCACCTGGAGTACTGCGTGCACAGTTTTGGTCACATTACTTAAGGAAGGATATACTGGCTTTGGAGGGGGTACAGAGACGATTCACTCGGCTGATTCCGGAGATGAGGGGGTTACCTTATGATGATAGATTGAGTAGACTGGGTCTTTACTCGTTGGGAGTTCAGAAGGATGAGGGGTGATCTTATAGAAACATTTAAAATAATGAAAGGGATAGACAAGATAGAGGCAGAGAGGTTGTTCCCACTGGTCGGGGAGACTAGAACTAGGGGGCACAGCCTCAAAATACGGGGGGAGCCAATTTAAAAGCGAGTTGAGAAGGAATTTCTTCTCCCAGAGGGTTGTGAATCTGTGGAATTCTCTGCCCAAGGAAGCAGTTGAGGCTGGCTCATTGAATTTATTCAAGTCACAGATAGATAGATTTTTAACCAATAAGGGAATTAAGGGTTACGGGGAGCGGGCGGGTAAGTGGAGCTGAGTCCACGGCCAGATCAGCCATGATCTTGTTGCGTGGCGGAGCAGGCTCGAGGGGCTAGATGGCCTACTCCTGTTCCTGTGTAACAGGCTCGAGGGGCTGAATGGGCCTCCTGTTCCTGTGTAACAGGCTCGAGGGGCTGAATGGGCCTCCTGTTCCAGTGTAACAGGCTCGAGGGGTTGAATGGACCTCCTCCTGTTCCTGTGTAACAGGCTCGAGGGGCTGAATGGACCTCCTGTTCCTGTGTAACAGGCTCGAGGGACTGAATGGGCCTCCTCCTGTTCCTGTGTAACAGGCTCGAGGGGCTGAATGGGCCTCCTCCTGTTCCTGTGTAACAGGCTCGAGGGGCTGAATGGACCTCCTCCTGTTCCTGTGTAACAGGCTCGAGGGGCTGAATGGGCCTACTCCTGTTCCTGTGTAACAGGCTCGAGGGGCTGAATGGACCTCCTCCTGTTCCTGTGTAACAGGCTCGAGGGACTGAATGGGCCTCCTCCTGTTCCTGTGTAACAGGCTCGAGGGGCTGAATGGGCCTCCTCCTGTTCCTGTGTAACAGGCTCGAGGGGCTGAATGGGCCGCCTCCTGTTCCTGTGTAACAGGCTCGAGGGGCTGAATGGGCCTCCTTCTGTTCCTGTGTAACAGGCTCGAGGGGCTCAATGGGCCTCCTCCTGTTCCTGTGTAACAGGCTCGAGGGGCTGAATGGGCCCCCTCCTGTTCCCGTGTAACAGGCTCGAGGGGCTCAATGGGCCCCCTCCTGTTCCCGTGTAACAGGCTCGAGGGGCTGAATGGGCCTCCTCCTGTTCCTGTGTAACAGGCTCGAGGGGCTGAATGGGCCCCCTCCTGTTCCCGTGTTGTGCCTCAGCTGAAGTTATGTGGCCAATTCCAGGGGCCACATTTTAGGAAGAATGTCAAAGACCTTTGAAAGATTACAGCGGAGGTTTACCAGAATGTTATCAGGGGTGAGGGGAAGACCGTTAACGTGGAGCGGTCGGCAAAGCTGGGAGTATTCATTCACCTTGCAGCAGAGAATGTCGAGGGCACCTAGAGGAAGGTTTCAAGATGATGGGTTTTGAGAGCGAGTAAGTCGATAAAAGTGCGTGAGCTTCGTAGTGCGATATAACTCGGGTTATTATTTAAACGGAGAAAGATTGCAAAGTGCCGCAGTACAGCGGGACCTGGGGTTTACTTGTACATGAAACACAAAAGGTTAGTACGCAGGTACAGCAAGTGATCAGGAAGGGCCAATGGTATCTTGGCCTTTATTGCAAAGGGGGATGGAGTATAAAAGCAGGGAAGTCTTGCTCCAGTTACACAGGGTATTGGTGAGGCCACACCTGGAGTACTGCGTGCACAGTTTTGCTCTCCGTATTTACGAAAGGACACACTTTGCTTTGGAGGCAGTTCAGAGAAGGTTCACTCGGTCGATTCCGGGGATGAGGGGGTTGACTTATGAGGAAAGGTTGAGGAGGTTGGGGCCTCTACTCATTGGAGTTCAGAAGAATGAGAGGTGATCTTATCGAAAGGTATCAGATTATGAGGGGGGGCTCGACAAGGTGGATGCAGAGAGGATGTTCCCACTGATGGGGGAGACTAGAACTAGGGGGCATGGTCTTAGAATAAGGGGCCGCCCATTTAAAACTGAGATGAGGAGGAATTTCTTCTCGTAAATCTGTGGAACTCGCTGCCTCAGAGAGCTGTGGAAGCCGGGACATTGAATATATTTAAGACAGAGATAGACAGTTCCTTAACCGATAAGGGGGCGGGCAGGGAAGTGGAGCTGGGTCCATGATCGGATCAGGCCACGATGGTATTAAATGGCGGGGCAGGGCTCGAGGGGCCGAATGGCCGACTCCTGGCTCCTATTTCTGATGTTCCTGATCTCACGCCCCTCTATGGTCTCCGCCTGACTCTCTTTCTAACCCCCCCCCCCCGGCCCGGTCCGCAGGTTAAGGAGCTGCTGACGTCATTTGGACCCCTGAAAGCCTTCAACCTTGTGAAGGACAGTGCCACCGGCCTGTCGAAGGGCTACGCTTTCTGTGAATACGTCGACATCAACGTGACTGATCAGGTAAGGGCGGGAGGGGAGAGTGGGCGGATGCTTGCCCTGGGCCCACTGGGATGGGGCGATCACTGGGGGTAGCGAGGCCGCTGGACAATTAGTGTGCCCCGTGTTACCTTCCCACCCGTGTCCGGTGGCTATTCAGAGCGCTGAAACCTTGGCTCTGCACAGATGTGTGCGCGCTGACCTCCTGTGCCGTCTGTTCCTGCGTTCGTAGCGGTGCACGGTGTTCCGGTACTGAGAGAGCGCGCCGCACTGTCGGAGGGAGAAGCAAATGCCCCAGGATTCGAGCCCCAGAATCCAGGCCCACGCTTCCCCGCCCCCCCCCCCCCCCCCCCACCGGGGCCAGTACTGAGGGAGCGCCGTACTGCGCTGTCGGAGGGGCGGTACTGAGGGAGCGCCGTACTGCGCTGTCGGAGGGACGGTACTGAGGGAGCGCCGTACTGCGCTGTCAGAGGGGCGGTACTGAGGGAGCGCTGTCGGAGGGGCGCTGCTGAGGGAGTGCCGTACTGCGCTGTCGGAGGGGCGCTGCTGAGGGAGCTCCGTACTGCACTGACGGAGGGGCGGTACTGAGGGAGCGCCGTACTGCGCCGTCGGAGGGGGCAGTACTGAGGGAGCGCCGTACTGCGCTGTCGGAGGGGCGGTACTGAGGGAGCGCCGTACTGCGCTGTCGGAGGGGCGGTACTGAGGGAGCGCCGTACTGCGCTGTCGGAGGGGCGGTACTGAGGGAGCGCCGTACTGCGCTGTCGGAGGGGCGGTACTGAGGGAGCGCTGTCGGGGGGACGCTGCTGAGGGAGCGCCGTACTGCGCTGTCGGAGGGGCGCTGCTGAGGGAGCTCCGTACTGCACTGTCGGAGGGGCGGTACTGAGGGAGCGCCGTACTGCGCCGTCGGAGGGGGCAGTACTGAGGGAGTGCCGTACTGTCGGAGGGGCAGTACTGAGGGAGCGCCGCACTGCGCTGTCTGAGAGGCAGTACTGAGGGAGCGCCGCACTGCGCTGTCGGAGGGGTGGTACTGAGCGAGCGCCGTACTGCGCTGTCGGAGGGGCGGTACTGAGGGAGCGTTGCGCTGTCGGAGGGGCAGTACCGAGGGTGCGTCGCACTGTCGGAGGAGCAGTACTGAGGGAGCGTCGCACTGTCGGAGGTGCTATCTTTTGGAGGAGACGTTAAACCGAGGCACCCCCCCCCCTGCCACTATTTCAATAGGGAGGGGTGTGGGAGGAGGGCGGAGTGGGGGAGAGAGAGAGACGACCAGACGAATCCTCCCATGGGTCCTGGGGCCACGATTTCTCCCCTCGACTCCACATCACTTGGAAAACCCGAATTATGCTGGTCCTGCGCACAAAATGGCCGCCGCATTGCTGACCTCGATGACGGTGAGGACACTTCGGAGAAAAAAAAAAGTACTTCCGTTGGCCGTGAGGCGCTTGTCACGAGACCCAACCCCAAATGAAACCCATCAAATGAATTTTGTGGTGTTTTTTTGCATCGATCCTACGATCAATTTCTTTTCTCTTCTTCTCCCCCCATTGGTTTCAGACACCATCGAACATGGGCAGCCGCTGAGAAGCACGGCCTCCCCATCCTCCTACCTCCCTAGCTAACCGCCGCGCTACACCAGCAGCGAGAATTAAGTCGTGTCCTTCTGTTCCCAATGCCCCCTCCCCTTCGCACCCTCCTCCCCTCCTCCTCCTCACCCCCCCCCCCCCCCATCCCTCCTACCCCCCCCCCCCTTCCTTCCCCCCCCCCCCCCCCCCCCCCCCCCAAAACTCCCACCCCCCCGGGCCCCTCTCCCTTCCCACATCCCCTCTTTTCTTTCAGGCCATCGCTGGGTTGAACGGCATGCAGCTGGGAGACAAGAAGCTCATCGTGCAACGAGCTAGCGTGGGAGCAAAGAATGCTACTCCGGTAGGTCGCGGAGCGGAGGAGGGCGATCGCGGGGGCATGGCGGGGGGGGGGGGGGCGTCTGGTCGCGGGCGGGAGGCAGAATCTCGAGCGGTCGTCTGGTTACAGGCGGGCAGGGGAAGGGTCGTGCGGTCGGCTGGCTGCGGACGGAAAGGGTAAAGGTCACGCTGTATTCTGGCGGTAGACCGAGAGGGTAAAGGTCACGCTGTATTCTGGCTGTAGACCGAGAGGGTAAAGGTCACGCTGTATTCTGGCGGTAGACCGAGAGGGTAAAGGTCACGCTGTATTCTGGCGATAGACCGAGAGGGTAAAGGTCACGCTGTATTCTGGCGATAGACCGAGAGGGTAAAGGTCACGCTGTATTCTGGCGGTAGACCGAGAGGGTAAAGGTCACGCTGTATTCTGGCGATAGACCGAGAGGGTAAAGGTCACGCTGTATTCTGGCGATAGACCGAGAGGGTAAAGGTCACGCTGTATTCTGGCTGTAGACCGAGAGGGTAAAGGTCACGCTGTATTCTGGCGATAGACCGAGAGGGTAAAGGTCACGCTGTATTCTGGCGGTAGACCGAGAGGGTAAAGGTCACGCTGTATTCTGGCGAAAGACCGAGAGGGTAAAGGTCACGCTGTATTCTGGCTATAGACCGAGAGGGTAACGGTCACGCTGTATTCTGGCTATAGACCGAGAGGGTAACGGTCACACTATTCTGGCTATAGAGGGGGGTGGGTTAGAAACATAGAAAATAGGTGCAGGAGCAGGCCATTGGGCCCTTCGAGCCTGCCCCACCATTCAATATGATCATGGCTGATCATGCAACTTCAGTAGCCCACTCCTGCCTTCTCTCCATACCCCCCTGATCCCTTTAGCCGTAAGGGCCACATCTAACTCCCTTTTGAATATATCCAACGAACTGGCCCCCAACAACTTTCTGTGGTCGAGAATTCCACAGGTTCACAATTCTCTGGGTGAAGAAGTTTCTCCTCATCTCGGTCCTAAATGGCTGACCCCTTATCCTTAGACTGTGTGGGCCCTGGTTCTGAACTTCCCCAACATCTAAGGATAAGGGGTAATCCATTTAGAGTCAAGATGAGGAGAAACTTCTTCACCCAGAGAATTGTGAACCTGTGGAATTCTCTACCACAGAAAGTTGTTGGGGGCCAGTTCGTTGGATATATTCAAAAGGGAGTTAGATGTGGCCCTTACGGCTAAAGGGATCAGGGGGGTATGGAGAGAAGGCAGGAGTGGGGTACTGAAATTGCATGTTCAGCCATGATCATATTGAATGGTGGTGCAGGCTCGAAGGGCTGAATGGCCTGCTCCTGCACCTATTTTCTATGGTTCTATGATACTTTCCTGAAAATGCCTTCCTTTTGAAATTCGTGTCCTTACCTCTTTCATAAGAACATAAGAAATAGGAGCAGGAGTCGGCCATTCGGCCTCTCGAGCCCTGCTCCGCCATTTAATATGATCATGGCTGATCCGATCATGGACCCAGCTCCACTTCCCTGCCCTCTCCCCATAACACCACTCCCTTATAGCTCAAAAATCTGTCTATCTCCGCCTTAAATATATTCAATGTCCCGGCTTCCACAGCTCTCTGAGGCAGCGAATTCCACAGATTTACAACCCTCTGAGAAGAAATTCCTCCTCATCTCAGTTTTAAATGGGCGGCCCCTTATTCTAAGACCATGCCCCCTAGTTCTAGTCTCCCCCATCAGTGGGAACATCCTCTCTGCATCCACCTTGTCGAGCCCCCCTCATAATCTGACACGTTTCGATAAGATCACCTCTCATTCTTCTGAACTCCAATGAGTAGAGGCCCAACCTCCTCAACCTTTCCTCATAAGTCAACCCCCTCATCCCCGGAATCGACCGAGTGAACCTTCTCTGAACTGCCTCCAAAGCAAAGTGTGTCCTTTCGTAAATACGGAGAGCAAAACTGTGCACGCAGTACTCCAGGTGTGGCCTCACCAATACTCTGTGTAACTGGAGCAAGACTTCCCTGCTTTTATACTCCATCACCCTTTGCAATAAAGGCCAAGATACCATTGGCCCTTCCTGATCACTTGCTGTACCTGCGTACTAACCTTTTGTGTTTCATGTACAAGTAATCCCCAGGTCCCGCTGTACTGCCGCACTTTGCAATCTTTCTCCGTTTAAATTATAATTTGCTTTTCTATTACTTCTGCCAAAGTGGATAACCTCACATATCTTGCTTATACTTTCCCGACGATGCCTTCCTCTGAAATCCATGTCCTTATCTCTTTTGTCCCTATCCTGCCTTTGATCTCATGAGTCCAAACCTGAAAACTGCTCGCTGCAGAGTGATGCCGCCTCTATGACCCGGCAAGTGATTACGTTCACTCTCGCAACTTCTATCCATTCCAAGTCTTTCTGTAACAAATTGTCTTGGAGATACTTAAATAGAGTTGAAGTCTTAACTTGAAATCAACTCGTCAATGGTCGTCATAGTGTAGAATGCTATAAGCAGGCTACCAAAATATTAGCATTGCCAAGCATCCAATCCCAGTCTGAGGAGACTTTTCGGTCTCCAGTTCAAAACGATGAGTTAGACACAGCACCCTTTGTGTCAGTTTTCTACAATTTGAACCCTTGATTTCTAACAAGACTGGGGGGGCGGGGGGGGGGGGGGGAATGGTCTTGAGGTAGTCTGGTTATAGAGGTGGGGTTAATTATCGTGAGGTCGTCTGGTTACAAACAGGGCAATGGTCGTGTTGGCATTTATTGGCCATTTCCTGGTTTGGCGAGTTGCCGCAGTGCATCTTGCAGACGGTGCTCACTGCAGCCAGTGGCGGAGGGAGCGAGCGAGTGTTTGAAGGTTAGCGTGCCGATTAAGCGGGCTGCTTTTGCCCGTGGGTGGTGTCGCGCTTCTCGAGTGTTGTGGGAGCTGCAACTCATCCAGGCAAGTGGGGAGCATTCCATCACACTCCTGACTTGTGCCTTGTCGCTGTTGGAAAGGGAGTCAGGAGGTGATACACTCGTCGCAGAATAACCACAGCCTCCCAATCCCCTCTCGTTATATTGGAGTATTGTGAGCAGTTCTGGTCTCCTTACCGAAGGAAGGATACACTTGCCACAGAGGGAGTGCAGCGAAGGTTCACCGGACTGATTCCCGGGAGGGCAGGACTGCCGAATGAGGAGAGATTGGGTCGACTGGGCCCTGTATTCACTGGAGTTTAGAAGAATGAGAGGGGGATCTCCGGGAAACATAAGCGTAGGCCTGCAACGAGACCTGGGTGTCATGGGACATCAGTCATTGAAGGTTGGCCATGCAGGTACAGCAGGCGGTGAAGAAGGCAAATGGTATGTTGGCCTTCATAGCGAGAGGATTTGAGTACAGGAGCAGGGAGGTCTTACTGCAGTTGTACAGGGCCTTGGTGAGGCCACACCTGGAATATTGTGCACAGTTTTGGTCTCCTAATCTGAGGAAGGACATTCTTGCTATTGAGGGAGTGCAGCGAAGGTTCACCAGACTGATTCCCGGGATGGCGGGACTGACATATGAAGAAAGACTGGATCGACTGGGCTTATATTCACTGGAGTTTAGAAGAATGAGATGGGATCTCATAGAAACATATAAAATTCTGACGGGACGGGACAGGTTTAGATGCGGGAAGAATGTTCCCGATGTTGGGGAAGTCCAGAACCAGGGCTCACACAGTCTAAGGATAAGGGGTAAGCCATTTAGGACCGAGATGAGGAGAAACTTCTTCACCCAGAGAATTGTGAACCTGTGGAATTCTCTGCCACAGAAAGTTGTTGGGGGCCAGTTCGTTGGATATATTCAAAAGGGGAGTTAGATGTGGCCCTTACGGCTAAAGGGATCAGGGGGGTATGGAGAGAAGGCAGGAGTGGGGTACTGAAGTTGCATGATCAGCCATGATCATATTGAATGGTGGGAGCAGGCTCGTAGGGCCCAGTGGCGGGGGGCAGGCTCGTAGGGCCCAGTGGCGGGGGGCAGGCTCGTAGGGCCCAGTGGCGGGGGGCAGGCTCGAAGGGCCCAATGGCCTACTCCTGCACCTATTTTCTATGTTGCCCTGGGGTTGATGTGGCTGGCCCAGTTAAGTTTCTGGTCAATGATGCCCCCCCGCCCCCCGGGTGATGGTGGAGGTTTCGGGCGATGGTAACGTCAAGGGGCGGTGGTTAGACTGTGGCTCGTTGGAGATGGCCATTTCCTGGGCCCACTCATCAGCCCGAGCCGGGATGTTGTCCAGGTCTTGCGTTCGGTCAACTGGGCTCTGGAGAAACGCTAACTTTTCTTTCCTTCTCTTGGCCCCTTTCTCTTCCTATCTGCCCGTGTCCCTCTCCTCGCACCCCCACCCCCCTCCCCCCCCTCTCCCCTCTCTCCAGAATACGATAAACCAGACGCCAGTCACCCTGCAGGTGCCAGGGCTGGTGTCGACGCAGGTGCAGATGGCCGGCATGCCAACGGAGATCCTGTGCCTGATGAACATGATCACGCCGGACGAGCTGATCGACGACGAGGAGTACGACGAGATCGTGGAGGACGTGCGCGAGGAGTGCAGCAAATATGGCATGGTCAAGTCCATCGAGATCCCCCGGCCCATCGACGGCCTGGAGGTGCCCGGCTGCGGGAAGGTGAGCACGGAGACACACTCGCTGCCCCCGGCCCAAGATGGCCGCCGCTCGCCCCCCTCCCTGGCCCAAGATGGCCGCCGCTCCATAGAAATTGCTATCTTAAACTCTGAATCGCGCCCCCCCCCCCCCTTACCCCAATCCCTTGCGACCAGCTAGCTATCCGTTCTGTTAGCGTGTATCCCCTGACTCCGCACGCCCCGACCTTATCCGTTCCGACGCTTTAGCGAAGGCCATTTGGGAAACCTAGATATATGACATCGACTGCGTCGCCCTTGTCGACACTCCCTGTTACCTCTGCAGATAACACGGTGAGATACGAACGCACTATGGCCACAAAATAAACGGCAACGTTGTTCTGCACCTCTATTTATAATGCCCAGGATTCCGTAGGCTTTGTTGGCCTGTCCTGTAGCCTATAAACCCAAGAACGTAAGAAGTAGGAGCAGGGTCATTCGGCCCCTCGAGCCTGCTCTGCCATTCAATACGATCATGGCTGATCTGATCGTGGACTCAGCTCCACTTCCCCGCCCGCTCCCCATAACCCTTGACTCCCTTATCGCTCAAAACTCTGTCTATCTCCGCCTTAAATATATTCAGTGACCCAGCCTCCACAGCTCTCTGGGGCAGCGAGTTCCACAGATTCACCAGAAGAAATTCCTCCTCATCTCAGTTTTAAATGGGCGGCCCCTTATTCTAAGACCATGCCCCCTAGTTCTAGTCTCCCCCCATCAGTGGGAACATCCTCTCTGCATCCACCTTGTCGAGCCCCCCCCCTCATAATCTGATACGTTTCGATAAGATCACCTCTCATTCTTCTGAACTCCAATGAGTAGAGGCCCAACCTCCTCAACCTTTCCTCATAAGTCAACCCCCTCATCCCCGGAATCGACCGAGTGAACCTTCTCTGAACTGCCTCCAAAGCAAAGTGTGTCCTTTCGTAAATACGGAGAGCAAAACTGTGCACGCAGTACTCCAGGTGTGGCCTCACCAATACCCTGTGTCTATGGAGCAAGACTTCCCTGCTTTTATACTCCATCCCCTATGCAATAAAGGCCAAGATACCATTGGCCCTTCCAGATCACTTGCTGTACCTGCGTACTAACCTTTTGTGTTTCATGTACAAGTAACCCCCAGGTCCCGCTGTACTGCGGCACTTTGCGATCTTTCTCCATTTAAATAATAACTTGCTCTGTGATTTTTTTTCTGCCAAAGTGCCTGACCTCACACTTTCCCACATTATACTCCATCGGACAAATTTTTGCCCACTCACTGAGCCTGTCTGTGTCCTTTTGCAGATTTTTTGTGTCCTCCTCACACATTGCTTTTCCTCCCATCTTTGTATCGTCAGCAAACTTGTCTACGTTACACTCAGTCCCTTCTTCCAAGTCGTTAATATAGATTGTAAATAGCTGGGGTCCCAGCACTGATCCCTGCCGCACCCCACTAGTTACTGATTGCCAACCCGAGAATGAACCATTTATCCCCACTCTCTGTTTTCTGTTAGTTAGCCAATCCTCTATCCGTGCTAATATATTACCCCCAACCCCGCGAACTTTTATCTTGTGCAGTAACCTTTTATGTGGCACCTTGTCAAATGCCTTCTGGAAGTCCAAATATATCACATCTACTGGTTCCTCCTTTATCCACCCTGTTCGTTACATCCTCAAAGAACTCCAGCAAATTTATCAAACGTGATTTCCCTTCATAAATCCACGCTGAGTCTGCCTGACCGAATTTTGCTTTTCCAAATGTCCTGCTATTGCTTCTTTAATAATGGACCCCAACATTTTCCCAACCACAGATGTTGGGCTAACTGGTCTATAGTTTCCTGCTTTTTGTCTGCCTCCTTGTTTAAATAGGGGCGTTACATTTGCAGTTTTCTAATCTGCTGGGACCTCCCCAGAATCCAGGGAATTTTGGTAAATTACAACCAATGCATCCACACTCCCTGCCGCTACTTCTCTTAAGACCCTAGGATGCAAGCCATCAGATCCAGTGGATTTATCTGCCTTTAGTCCCATTATCTTACTGAGTACCACCTCCTTAGTGATTGTGACTGTGTTAAGTTCCTCCCCCTCTATAGCCCCTTGACGATCCACTGTTGGGATATTGTTCGTGTCCTCTACCGGAAAGACGGATACAAAATATTTGTTCAGAGTTTCTGCCCATTCCGTGTTCCCCATTATTAATTCCCCGGTCTCGGCCTCTAAGGGACCGACATTTATTTTAGACACCCTTTTCCCTTTTATATACCTGTCGAAACTCTTGCTATATCTGCTTTTATATTTTGTGCTAGTTTACTTTCATAGTCTATCTTACCTCTCTTGATCATTTTTTTTAGTCGTTCTTTGCTGGCTTTTAAAAGCTTCCTAATCTTCTGCCCTGCCACTAGTTTTGGCCAATTTGTATGCCGTTGTTTTTAAATTGGGTACCGTCCTTTATTTCTTCAGTTAGCCACGGATGGCTATCGTTGCTCTTAGTCCTTTCCTCCTCACTGTAGAAACATAGAAAATAGGTGCAGGAGCAGGCCATTGGGCCCTTCGAGGCTGCCCCACCATTCAATATGATCATGGGCTGATCATGCAACTTCAGTACCCCACTCCTGCCTTCTCTCCATACCCCCCTGATCCCTTTAGCCGTAAGGCCCACATCTAACTCCCTTTTGAATATATCCAACGAACTGGACCCCAACAACTTACTGTGGTCGAGAATTCCACAGGTTCACAATTCTCTGGGTGAAGAAGTTTCTCCTCATCTGGGTCCTAAATGGCTTACCCCTTATCCTTAGACTGTGTGAGCCCCTGGTTCTGGACTTCCCCAACATCGGGAACATTCTTCCTGCATCTAAACCTGTCCCGTCCCGTCAGAATTTTATATGTTTCTATGAGATCCCCCTCTCATCCTTCTAAATCCCAGTGAATATAAGCCCAGTCGATCCAGTCTTTCTTCATATGTCAGTCCTGCCATCCCGGGAATCAGTCTGGTGAACCTTCGCTGCACTCCCTCAATAGCAAGAATGTCCTTCCTCAGATTAGGAGACCAAAACTGAACACAATACTCCAGGTGTGGCCTCACCAAGGCCCTGTACAACTGCAGTAAGACCTCCCTGCTCCTATACTCAAATCCTCTCGCTATGAAGGCCAACATACCATTTGCCTTCTTCACCGCCTGCTGTACCTGCATGCCAACTTTCAATGACCGATGTCCCATGACACCCAGGTCTCGTTGCACCTCCCCCTTTTAATAATCCTCTATCCTCGCTTTTAATATATTACCCCCGACCCTGTGAACTTTTCTCTTCTGCTTGGGCGTCCCCTGACTCCGGACGGCCCCCCCTGACCTCATCCGTTCCGTCTTATCCCGAGGACGTCTGATCGAAGGGCCGTTTGGAGGGAAACCCAGATATATTGCATCTACTGCGTCGCCCCCGTCTACTGTCCCCGTCACCCCTGCAGATGACTCGGAGGGGCACGAGCCCCCCCCAAAAAATTAAGCGCCGCCGTCGTTCTCGACTTTTCAAGCCCAGGAGGCCGCGCCGATTTCAGACAGTCGACAGACCACCCCCCCTTTCTCTTCTTGCCCCCCGCAGATCTTCGTGGAGTTTGTCTCGATCCTCGACTGCCAGAAGGCCATGCAAGGGCTCGCCGGGCGCAAGTTTGCCAACAGAGTGGTGGTCACCAAGTATTGCGAGCCGGATTCGTACCATCGCCGCGATTTTTGGTAGAGCGACCCTTCAACAACTCCCCTCGCCCCCTCCCCGCCTTCCCCCCTCCCCCCCCCCCCCTCTCTCTTTCTCTCTCTCTCGCCTAGCGAGCGACACCGATCCAATTTCTTTAATTTTTTTTAAGGAGGGGAGGGGAGGGGAAAGGAATACTTGGCTTCTTTTCTTTTTTTTTTTTACCCCCCCCCCCCACCTGCCTCCCACCCCCCCCCCCCTGTTTGTTCTCCTTTCTAGCGACCGCCTCTCTCGCACAGATTCCCCCCCCACCTTGAGCCGTGTGGAGCTGGGGCCGAGATCGGGGACAGGAGAGGGCCGGGTTGGGCCGTGACCTGGCGCTGGAGGGAGAGGGAGAGGGAGAGGGAGAGGGAGAGGAGAGGGAGAGGGAGAGGGAGAGGGACAGCCCTCTCAGCCTCTCGGAGATCATTGGCTGGGGGGGGGTGGGGTGCTAGTGGGAGGAGGGTGGGGGGTGGGGGTGTTGTGGACTGGGTGCGACGATTGATGAGGGAGAGCCGGGGTAGGGTTGACGGAACGATCTCCAGAGGCCAGACCGCGTGACGGTAAATAGACGGGAGGGGGTTTCAAGAGAGGCTATCGTCTTCCTCTGCGTGTCTCTTTCCCTCGCCTTCCTCTCTCTCTCTCTCTCCCTCGCGCTCCCCCTCTCTCTCTCTCCCTCGCGCTCCCCCTCTCTCTCTCTCTCTCCCTCGCGCTCCCCCTCTCTCTCTCTCTCTCTCTCTCTCCCTCTCCCTCGCGCTCCCCCTCTCTCTCTCTCTCTCCCTCCCTCGCGCTCCGCTCCCCCTCTCTCTCCCCCTCTCTCTCCCCCTCTCTCTCCCCCTCTCTCTCCCCCTCTCTCTCCCCCCTCTCT